>NC_064256.1:54467974-54585474 GCF_003254725.2 Canis lupus dingo
AATTGCTAAGGGCTCGAGGTTTCAGAATATATTCCAAAGAGCGTGAGAGTTCAAAATATTAGCTATTGAAGAAGAGAAAAGAGCTTTTAAAAGTTTGATATTTTCAACGATAGCATCATTTTTCTTTTTAGTCATGTGATGAAGACTATATTTAAACACGGTCCATTAAAAAACAACACACAAACCCATTTAATCATTTTCCCTTTATCAGAGTCAGTGAATTATTGTGCAAGCTTTTCTTCTGTGTATTCTTATCTGATGAAACTGTTTAGCTGATATCCTGTATTTTCAATTGTACTCCTAAAAATTCCCTCTGAACTTTCAAGCCATAGAAACCGAGTATCGAAAAGAAAGTTCTATGAACACATTTTTTTTTTGGCCTGTTTCATATCTTCCCTGGAATGATGTTTAGCCAGGCCTAGTAAATGGAAGTATTTCTTTTCCGGGTGGTAAAATGACTAGGGACAGAAAGTTGTGCCTTTATCTTAGACTTGAAGAAGGGGATGTCTTTTCAGTAGATATGTCTTTTCGGTAGATTTCAAATTTGGAAATGCCTCAGTATTTATTGTTCCTACCACACTGGTCTGACTACTTTGTAGTCAGGGAAGAGCCTTGACTGGAAGGTGATAACCAGGAGTCCACCAGATAAAGGAGAGACTACAATGAAACTTCCTCCCTTTCCTTCTCCTTTATTCTGTATCTTCTTACTCAGTTTCACTCTACTTTCCTTCACGGTGAAAAAGAGGGGCTGTAGTTATTTGTCTGGGCAGTGGTGAGAAGTTTGGCAGCTGTGGCCATACTGCCAGGGTGTTGCTTGATCCCGACCCCGTCAAGGACTGCTAGCACCCTACACTTCGCCTACCACAGCACCACACTATAATGAAATGCACACGCGCATATTTGACTCACCCAAGCCAGGACTATATCTATTTCATTTCTACACCTCTATCACCTACAAAAATGTCTAATAAATGGCAGGCCCTTGGTAAATGTTGACTGAACAAAATTTGAAGCAGGGCTGAGAGTCCCAGCATTAAGCTAATAGTTGTTGTCAGAACTGTAACCCTAGCGTGGTAGGTCAGAGGAAGATGTGCTACCCCTGTGCTAGCATGATAATGGCACGAGAGGAGATGTCTGTCTCACTCTCTGCTAGGCATCATGTTCACTCCAGCCTTTGAGAGAAATAATAAAGGAAACCTGCTGAAACAGATATGTGGTCTCCTATTCATTCCACTGGATCATCACCTGAATGGATCAGCTGGCCAGGCTATAGCCACTGGATGCTGTGACATATTTATTAGCCTAGATATGTGCTAGGCCTGGGAAGTACTCCAAACATCTCCTTTTTTCTCTTACTTGCCTTATCCAGTCCATCCCCAGCCCTGCTTATAAAGCAGACTCTGGAGCCAGAATGCCTGGGTTCAAAGCCCGACTCTACCACTGACGAGCAGCGTGACTATGGGAAAATGATACTTTCTCTGTGCTTCAGTTTCATTATTTGTAGGACAGAAAATAGTACGGCCCAATCTAGTGGTTTCTTCCATGTGCTAACTGGATTAAAATATGGATATACTTCAAATAGCATCATTCAGGCATGATTCATTTATCTAATCCACTCTTTTCTATACAAACCCCACAGCTCTTATACCTTAGATCACTATCACAACTTCTTTCTCCTGGAATGGCCTCCCTGCCCTTAAGTTCCCTTGCTTTAAACTGTTTTCCAAACAGCTTCTAGGTTTTATCACTGTTAGCTCTGCATTTGCCCGAGTTACCTTCCTAGAAGAACCACTGATCTAGTTCTTGCTGAAACCTCTCACCGACTTCTCATCCAAAGTCATCATGCTTTAATAAACTTCTACATACCCATGTTAATCTTCCTTTACTCAGCCTCCCGCCCATTTGCTTCAACCCTGAACTGTAGGCAACCAGACTCTTAATAACTTCCAACATTCAACATGCCCTTTTCCATCTCCGTGACTTTGTGTATGCCCTGTGCGCTAGAAAATGTACTACTGTTAAGACAACTCAAGAACTCGCCCCTGTGAAACTTTTTCTAATCCTTTAAATTCACACCTCCTTGCCTCACCCCTGCAACACTCATCACACTATTTCTGAATTATCAGTTTCTATGTCTCCCTAAAGTGAATTTCTTGGGAGCAAGGTCAATACATTTCTCATCATTATATTTCAGGCCCCTAAACCCATGATTGGCAATTAAATAAATGATTATTGAATGAATGAATTTGTGCCTGCTTGCTTTTCCTAATGGCTAGCTTAATTATAACATACCATTACTGTAAGTTGATCCATTATTTGCTTTGATCAAGGTAAATATTAAAAACCCTTAAAGCAAAATTTCATAGAACCTAAAATTATATGCTATCTGACTTGTCAAGAGTAATTCCTAAGAGGTGGTGTAGTGTAATGCAGTGGTTCCCAAAGTGTGGTCTCTGGACCAGAGATGTCGTAATTACTTGGGGACTTGAGAGAAATCCAAAGCTTTGGTCCCCTCTCCAGACATACCGTATCAGAAACTCTGAGGGTGGGGGTGGGGTGGGGGAGAGCCCAGAAATCTGTTCTAACCAGCCCTCAAAGTGATCCGATGTACTCTCAAGTTTAAAAAATCACAAGAATAATTAAAGGAGACTGAAGCCAGACCACCTGGGTTTAATTACCAGCTCTACGCATAACTCACAGTTAGACAGGAGAATGTCACTTAGCCTGAGTCTCAGTTTCTTCATCTATAAATTGAGAATGATAATAATTAGGGTTGTTATGCTGATTAAATTAGTTAATATATGGAAGTACTCACCACAGTGCTTAATCAGTTAATGATTCTTAGTAAGTCTTTGCTCTTATTCTTACAAAATCACTATCCTTATGAAATTGATACCCTACAAGAATCTATTTCCACGCTGGTCAATACAACTACTGGTAAGTTTGAGGAGAACAGGGATGAACAAACAAGACTTCCAGTTCACCACAGGCCACTTTACTTCCTCTCACAGGTTCACAGTTTTATATGAGATTCAGTAACAAACAAAAAAGGAGAATCTGTTTTCTATCCTAATTAATCGGCTCAAGTCTAATAAATGCTGCTTTTGGTTTTCATAACTTATCTTCTCTGATAACATACATAAGCAATTGCCTAAAGGTAATCAGTCTTTCTAGACGAAGTAAAAAGCACCTTCCCTAGGCCTGAAATAAGCCTGACACACAATGCACCGTCCAACAATTCATAAACTTTTCTTAGGAATCTTTCCCATTCTTTGTCACGTGAACTTTCACTTTACTGAGGTCTTAGCACACGTAAGAGTTATCACTCAAAGAGTTAATATGGAATTGAAGCCTTATATCTCAACTATAGAATTTAAATTATTTTGAATGTATCATAACTAGGACATGACTGAAAATGAAAACCTTAAAAGAGGTAAATAATCTTGTGATTAATACTGTAAGGAGATGAATAAGGCTACAGTGAAAAAACTCACTGAATAGCATGTTTAATTTTAGGTATCCCAATTTAAGATGGCAAATTAAAGAAAGTTTCAAAAATTCAAAACGATTAAGAGAAAAGGTGACAGTAATTAATGAAGAAAGCTTACAGGATCTCACTTGATAGAACATGGCAAAGCAGTGCTTAGAAGTAGAGATGATAATTTACTGATATTTAAGGAATGTGAACAATGAGAAAGAATATCACTTTCTAAAAATATTGGTACAGTGGGAATAATTAGGGATATTAGGAGGAATTTTTAAGGGGAAAAAAATGAAAAGAACCCAAGAAGAAAATTGGATGATGATATGAATTTATAGCTTAGGTCTGTAAGACTAAAACAACCTGTTTCAGTAGTTGACTGATCCCCATGTTGGCTGATTTTTGTGTGTATAAATATAGTACAGAGAATATAATGGTGTTTTAAAGAAAACTGGTGAAGAAAATCAGGCCCAACTTTTGATATCCTGAAATTCATATTCAGTAAGCGCAGAAATAAAATGTACATACTCTGCTCACAAACACTAAGTTACTATTTAGAAATCCCTGGTAATTAGCCTTAGAACAGTTCTATATGTTAACATATCAGCATTAAAGTTATATTAAACAAAAAGTGTCCTCTGGCTAGACAGAAAATTCCTAGCACTGTAAGAAGAAATCCTGTGAGTTAACTCAGGAAGGAAACTCTTTGGTTTATCTCTTGAGAGATGTATCAGACTTTGCGTAAGGTGTTGGCACAGAAGTTTCATGTATAGGCTGCCTAATGCCAGAGACAACGTAGATGAAGTTACAAGAGAAATGAATATGGATTCTGAAAATGGGTTTGCTCACTTTGCTGGGCAATCTGAAGCAAACCATCTCCTCTGTAAGTCCCAGTTTTCCCATATATATAATGAAAATAATGATCCTTGTCTGCCTAACTTAGGGCGATACAGGAGTCATTTGGATGAGATAATCTACACCAAATGCTCAGCAAGATAAAGCTGTAAATAAATAAAACAGGTTAAACTTAATTTTATAAGAATCTTCATTTTGAGTAAAAAGATCATGTGAATAATTGTTAAATAACTGTTGTTATTCATCCAAGGGCTCTGATTTCTTAAAATATAGAGAAATGAGTTTGTTCTGGACTAAAATAAAGCTATTTATTGTATGAATTGCATGGACAAAAGTCATCTCATAGTATCCTATAATTTCAGTCAGTACCTGTAAATTATGATTTGTATATTATGTGATGTTCACATGTCTGTTTTGTTATCTACCGCTATGTAAACATGTGAGTCCAAAGTACTATTTTATCATATCTCATGATTGTGGGTCACAAATTTTGATAGGTCTTAGCTGAACAACTCTTGTGCTCCACTGGCATCCCTAAGGCCATAATAGTTGCTTTCTGCCAGTAGCTGGTCTGATCTGGAAGTCCCACATAGCATCCTTGAACTCCCTAGAACCTTGATGAGGGCTGAACTCACCAGCACCACTCTTCTTCTCCAGGTATTCCCATTCCCTCTCCACATGGTTTCTGCAGCATGAACTTCTTACATAAAATTGGACCTCTTAAAAAAAAATTGGACTTCTTACATGGCAGCTTGGGGGCTCTTAAAAACCAAGATGGGACCGCCAATCCTCTTAAAGCCTTGTCCAAGAAATGGCACTGCATCGCTCCCAATGTTTTTTCTGATCAAAGCAGTCATAGACCAGCCCAGAGAGAAAACAGACCCATTTCTTGCAGAGATGTGTCAAAGACTGTGTGGCCATCTTTAACTGCCATCATACATTTTTAAAGATAATTAAGTATGTATATATATATATATATATATATATATATATATATATATATATAATTAAAATCTCCTTGACTGATTTTCTTTCAGGTAAATCAAGAAAACTGTAGCTTTAAAAATTTAAATATTTCCATCAGTCAAATCAGTACAATTATAAGACATTTTATCAGAGATAGTTAAACCAGTTATATACCTTTTATGTGCCTTGACTTGTACTAATGTTTATCAGTACAAGACTAAAAGAAGAGTTCAGTTTACTTGATACAGTCAGATATATGATCAAGCAATGGAAGCAGTAGTTATTTACCTTAAGTAAAACGTTCAAGTCATCTATGAGTCACTCTTCTTGGGCTACATAGCTAAATTTACAGGTCTTTAAATTTACTAATAGATCTATATGTAATAATGTTTTAAGTAAACATATACACATTAATAAGAAATTACTGAATTTAAAGAATATCACTTGACAACATATATTTTGTATATTAATGAACAATTCTGCATTTTGCTCAAGTGTGAAGGTATTTTCTGACAGTAATTTAGCATATGTTCTTTAATGAGGACTTCATATAATAGATCTTAATCACTAAATTATTAACTTACATTATCTAGAATTATATGCAGAGGCAACACTATGCTTGCTTTTTATTAAGAAGAGCATTTTAGAAAAAATTCAGTTAATATAGGGATTGATATATTTGTAATGTTCCCAGAATAGTCTACTTTCAGCTACTGAATGTTCACACTTGTCCAGAATTCTGTATTACCTGGCACTTTCTCACATCTATAATTCTATGACTTAACTTTCTAATGACCAACCTGCAACACTAAGTATCTTGAAATAATATTTTTGTCTTCAGAGGAGGTCAAGTAATGGCCTATTTCAGTATTACATTTATATTATTAGTTTTGGAAAAATATATTAAGTATGCATGGTAAATGTGTACATATATATTTATACATGTACACAAACACAAATATTTATTCAGAGGGACAGAAGTGACACCAAACTCAGAGCTTGACAGCTTGTAAAATGGCTCTCTCGCTCCCCCTTCCTCAATTTTCTACCTTCTACTTTTGTAATCTTAGTCATATAATACTAGATATTAAGTTTAGGTCATTCTATATTAATGGGGGCAGAGCAACACTATTTTTTAGTGGAGTGGTCACAGTCCAAATCGAACATGTGAACTACTGTTCCTGACTACATAGTTGACAAGGGAGTGTTAAATAATTTGAGTGGCTGAAATAAAAATAAAAGTAGTTCTTAAAAATCCATGTATTTTATAAAATTGTACGTGTTTATTCAATCATTTAGTCATTCAACACACTACTTAGAGGCATTGGCCCAAACACTGGGGTTGCAATGGTAAACAAAAACATGGTTCTTGTCCTGAGTTAAGAAAGCAGGGAAATAGAATAAAAAGCATTCCTATATCCCATATAATGAACATAGCACATGCAAAGACACAAAGAGAATGATGATCTGGGCAACTGCAAATTGATGGGAATGAACAAACATTAAGTATGTAGGTGCAGTGTGGGGAGTGGCAGTGAGAAGTAGAAACAGTATCATAGAGATTCTTTTATATCACGCTAAAGAGATTGGATTTTCTTTTGCAAGTCATGGAAAGTAACACATAAATAAACTAACCGTGGGATCTGATTTGTCATTTAGAAGTTTTACTATGGGGGTAATTTACAGCGCGAGTCAGGAAACTACAACCCACCTGCCAAATCCATCGGCTGCCCTTTTTGGTAAAAGTTTTATTGGAACATGCCACATCCATCTTTTTACAAGTGTTAATGGCTGTTTTCCTGCTGGAATCACAAAGTTGAGTAGTTGCAAAAGAGACTATATGGGTGCACAGCCTGAAATATTTACTATCCGACCCTTTCCAGAAAACTCTGATCCTGATTTTTAGGATTGGGCAGGTTGAAATTTGAGATTGAAAGAACAAGTAGGAAGTCAAAAACTGTGATGGCCTATACTACATAAGTGACCATGGGAATGAAGAGAAGGCATTCTGAGGATGTTTGTGATGCAGAATACTAGGGCTTTTGGATTGATTAAAGAATAAAGAGAAATCTAGGATGACTCATAGGTTCTTGGCTTATGTCACTGGTTAGACTGTGGTAACAGTGAAGATAAATGGTAGATATTTTATATATGTTCATTTTGGAGAACATTTAGGTGAAAATACCTATTTGGCCCAAATTTTAGAAGAAAGTTCCAGGACATCTATGAGATGGTAACTGAAGATTGGCTTTGCTGTGGTCATTAAATGGGATGTGTGAGAAGATATGGTTGAGTAAGAAGAAAACCAAAGATGGGGCTCTAGGACGTATCAACAGGAAAAATTTATGGGGAGGGAAGGAGCTGGTGGAAAGAAGTTGGAGACATGACTAAAATGTTTCTGTTAACAATCATGTTGTGTAAGAGACATTTATTTTAAACTGTGATTCTTTTATAGACAATGACTTGATATTTTAATGTGTAAACATATAGCACAATTAACTTAAGTTCTATGTAGAATTGAATTAAACTTAAGTGACATATAATCTCTTTTGGACACCTCTTGAAAGTTGTGCAGATAGTTGGTATTAATAGACAATAAGAAAAAAATTAACTCTAAGGGAAAGAAAATATTCTCATCATGTTGCCAATATAGAAGTTTTACGGAATACATATTGACTAGTTGTATTTGGGAGATGAACTAGCAACCATATTACATCAGAGCTCCACAATGCATAATCATTTCCAGAAGACTTACATTTGTAATTATACATGCTATATAAAAATCCCGATGAAATGGCATGTTCCAATATGATTCTTTTATGACTATAAACTCTGAGGCTTGTTACTAACTTACACACTTCAGATAAAACTATTAATAACATGATACTTTATCAGAGAAGTCTAACATTTAAAAAAGTCTTTAACCTAGGAATTTGTTATGAACTCACTTTATTTATTTCAAACATAATTTTATAATTATTATCAGAGAACTTTAGAAGTTCAATTTTTAAAATGTTAATGATTGCCCTGTATTGTACTGTAAAGTGAAAATAGCCCTATATGTGAATCATACTAATAGTGATGATTTATGAAGAGCTAAAGGGCGCTTAGTTGGGAAGATATAAATAATTTCACTTAAGATAGTGATATAACCAAGGTTAACATAGCATATTCTCTGCCAGTAATATAATTTTATATAAATAAGATTTTGATGAATTGGAATCATCATTTAAACACATTATAATATCTGTATATAATGCTATATAACCTGTAACTAAGATCAGAGTCTATTTAATTGCATAAAATTCCTTTTTATTTGATTCCAGTTAGCAATCGTGAAAACAGATAGAAGTTATTATGGCAGTAGTTTATCTTCTTATACACACATTATAAATAAACCCATGATTATAACTGGTATTAAACTACAACTACAAAATATATAATGTGAAATTCACTCTTTAAAAAATGACATTTGCTAATAACTCGGTTAAAGATGGGGACTACATCACCTCGAGATTATGTGGTCAGTTAAGTTACCTCTACAAACTGGGGTGTGTGTGTGGGGGGGGGAGGTTTATATAAAGACTAGAATATTGAAATATTTTTTTTCAGAGACAAGCTCTTCTATAGTTATTTCATTTTCTGGTTTTCAGAAGTCTTGCATTAAATGAGAACCTCAGTCGATAGCTCCTGCATTTGCCTGTTTCTGGTGTTAATTATCTTTTGTTTGCCCTTGATAATCCTGAGGTTGGTATGCAGATGATATGAAGGCTGCAGAATCATCTCAAAGTGTAAAAAACAATGGCATTGTCAATTCTGCATCACAACACTTTATAAATTATGAATGTTATCCACATTAAGGAGAGTGGTAGACTTTTAAAATTACTTCCATGAATAGATTAAATTACAAGTATTATTACATTTCATTTTATTAAGTGCATCTTAGTAGTTATTAGAGCAAATGAACATGTTCTCTCAATTACATAATAACATTAGAACTAAAAATTATGCATCAACACTCCCAGATGCATAATGGAGCATTGTATATTAATCACTCTAAACAATATTTTTGAGTTTATATAAAGGCAATTATTACCTATTGAACAATAACATTATTTTATTGGTTTATTAAAATTCAGTTTAAAAAGTACCTTTTATTTTAATAAAAAGCTCTAGGTATTTTCAATTGTTTTCAAAGAAACATAATGTATACAAGCAGTCCAGTTTACTTACATTTGCTGATGTTTCTTTTACTATGAAATCATAAAATTGTGTAACATAATGGGAAAACCACCACTAAAATATGAAATCCTAGCTTACTTACTCATATTATATGAAAACTAATTGAAAACTGTATAGGTTTTACTTGTCCAATTTGAAAGTTATAGCTCAATATCATAATGAATACTCTTAATACGTTCATATTAATGTTATTAGAATTGAAACAAAGAGTGACAAGTCATAAATATGATTATAATCAGCTTAGATTTATACTATCAATTTATTTTTGCTAGTCTAGGCGACTCGTGAATATCAATTTTCAATAGAAGTATTTTTATATGTATTTAATATTCTAAACTCATTTATTCTGTTTATTTTGTTTAAATAAGGGTCGATGGCTTAAAAAAGGAAGAATATTGAATTATTACAGTAGAATATACTTCAATGTTGGGATCTTTTCTTATATTTCATAAACTGTTTTGCTTTGATGTTAGAATTTTATTTATGTCAATAAAGCTTTTTATAAATTCAGTAAGAACTGCATATAACAGTTTCCAATATCAACACTTCTTTGCATGAATGCACAAAACCCCACCCACGTCTTTAGGTGTGGTGGAAGACTGCAATTAAGCAATCATTAATGTAACAAAATGAAGTTACTTTATATTTTTGTGAACACCCGTGGAACATGGACTTTAAATTAAGAATACATGGCAACCTCAACTTAATTGACCTGAATTTGTGAATCCAAATTCTAAAAATAGTAAAATGAGTCTTTCACAGTGATATCTTAATTGTATTATTATCCTTTTGATTTAACAGGTACATTATTTATATTATTTATAATAAAAGTAAAATTATAATTCATAAAAAAAGAAAAGGCAATTATCTATTGATTGAATAGCATTTTGTTTATTAAAATGCAATATGAAAAAATAAATAAAATGCAATATGATTTACAAGGAAGTGTCTTTCAACTATGTACAGTTATATGTATATAGGCATATTGCTTACTTAAACTTATATGAATATAAATCTCAATTACATTTTTTCTAAATAAGGATTGCTTTATTTATAAACTTTTCAAATGCTTCCAGGAGAAGGAGAAAATGTACAATATTTCATAGCAAGAAATATTCTAAAGCTATATTGACAAAATGCATTTAGATATTTGTATTACTGTTCAAAGAGATATGAGCCAATATGATTCATTCACCCAGGTATTCAAGTGAACAATAAATAGCATCTCTAAGATATTTTTAGAACATTCACCTTTTTTATGTTTCTCCTAAAATGTTAACACAATTTTTAGGGCATACAGCACAGCGTAACTAAATTTTTCTTCATCTGCCTCCAATTCTTTTTTGTTCCCTTCTTGCTTGAGAAGTTTCAGATACGAAAGTGTTAATAATGTCTTTAAAAATTACTCTTATTCGAGAAGAAAAAATTATGTTACCTCTTAATCTTTCTAATTCCGTTCTCATAAGATGAACTTGGATTTGTTTCTTTAACACTGAATCCTTTTATAAAGACCTGATTTCTTTACTAATGAATTGAAAAAAAAAATGACATCAGGTTTCTAGGTAAGTACTATTAACTAAGTCACACACGATAGTAATACTGTTTCACGTAATAGAAAATAAATATTTGGTTCAGACTCCTGTATATGCTTTGTTTTGGTTATTTTTAAACAGTGATTACAATAGCAGGTAAATAGCATGCAAAAGATTATGCAGTAGTTTGCAATCTGCCTTTCGAGCATCACTGAAAAATTTCTGCTAGGAAATGAAAGCCAGGCATAATTCACTAAAATTACACCGAACGCCTCTTGATCAATAGAGATAAATCTGGTTTTGTTGTTAAATCGATTTTCTCCTTTATAGAGATATATTGTCCTGATTGTTTTAAGAATAATTGTTTCACTAAGGATTTTTATGGTGATTAGGAAAAAGTAAACAAGAGAAAACTTAATGCAGCTCCTTGGCATTGCCAGCATTTCAAGTTAATTTGTTAGAGATAGCAATTGAGATTTATATCATTTGGGGCAATAATGTTTTCCTGAAAGAAATTCAGTGAGGTCGATTTCCTCTCAGAAATAAGCAACCACTGTGTTTGTTTTACTTCTATAAAATTTTCAGGTCTTGCCAATATAAATATTCACTAATGCACACTCTCTCTTCCAGCTTTTATCACTTTCCTTGATTTCTTGGCATAGATCACACTGAAAAAGTCCAGATAATTTTTTTTTTTGGTATTACAAAAATGTTTAGACTAGACTCAGGGACAAAGGTACACTCCAAGAACTGCTTATAGTGATGTTGCTAAATTATTTCTTAAACCCAAATGTAAGAGAGATGTGTGTGTGTGCTCCATCCAGTTTCCAATTTTTACTAAAACACTGCATATTTTAAATATTCCATAATATTCCATAAACAATTATTCAAATGTGATACACTTAAGCACTGAGGATGAAAGAAAAAAACAAATTTAAGTAATAAATTATTTTATTTTTGAAAGAATTGAAACAAAAAAATATTAAATATATTTTCCTGAATGGTTTTGGGAAAACAACCAATATAATTCTAGCTATATGTAAATGGGTAACAAATACAAATATAATGTGGTTTAATCCATATATTTGTATATTATCATTTATATGTCCTTTTATAGAAAGTAAAATATTTATTTTATTTTATTATTTTATTTTTTAAATATTTATTTTTATTTTAATGAGCAACTGGAAATATTACTTACAGGATTTTAAATTAGCAAATTATGTACTTTTGTAAATAATATTTTTTCTAAATAATATAGAAAAGCATCATTTTGAAATTTTATTAAAGTCTAAAGTTTAATGTGAGATATTCCTCTGGGTCAGTCACAATCTCATTGGCATATATCTAATATAATTATATTTCAGATAAACAATTGCTAATTTCCCATAACAAAATACACAATGAGAGAAAGTTGTAAATATTTTAGTAAGAAAGCAAATCTTACATTTTCTTCCCACTGGTATGCCCATACTGCAAAACAGAAACAAAGCATTTAATCAATCAATTCATAAACATAACATTTTGAATTTATCAATATGTTTGCTTTTGTTAGAAATAGAAATCCTGAACAATATTACGGCATGGCTTCTTTTGAAAATGCAAAAGAAATAGTGTACTCAGCCTGCAAATTTTTGTTAAATACTGTAATTTTTTTAAAACGCCGCATATATTTTAACCCATAATAAGCTACGTAAACTCTTCTGGGAGGAATCTCTCACACGGATGCCTATGTACGTTCGCAACCACACACACGCAGATGTAAAAGTTTTGGCTTTTCAACAATTGCTTAGGTTACGCTAGCACCTAAGCACCAATCTCATCATATTTCTGCAAGTTTTCTTAAAATCTCTTCACTATGGAGGAAGGTACAGACTGTTACATTTATGCAGAGCATCAAATATAAACCAGTTTTCCCTTCAGTGAGCTCAAAACTGGTAAATCAAACTCCAGGAAGTGAAGTGAAATCAAAGTAGTTGTGACTTCCAAACAGAAAACAACGTTACAAGTCACAGACTGGAGGAGATGACAACTTCTCAGGCAGGGGTGTAGGTGTAGGAGCTGCGTATGGCATCGTCTAACATTGAAATTTACGAGACGTACTTCTCTGCTGTATTTGATGTGCTTCCTTTGACCTGACCCCAGCACTGTGTGTAGAAGGCGGCTGCAAGGTAATTCTTTCCTTGATTTCTTTGTAACAGATAAAAATGAAATAAAAATGATCCAGTTGTATTTAGAAATGAAACATTTAGTGGAATATAAAAAGCATACTGGTAGGAAATTGGTGCATATATTTATTTTTTTAAAAAAGGGTCTGCTCCTTTGCTACAGCACCTGGATAATGGTTACTGCTCACTTTACCTTTATAAACACTTCACTTCAGGCTTTCACAGTCAAAAATAGAATTAACCCTTTAAAAAAGCTCCGAATTATTTGTGGAAAATTCACACGCCAGTGGTTATTTTTTCTCATGGAAATGTGATAAGGCCAGAAGATATGCTTTGAGGTCACAGGCCACAAGTAACCTTATACATATTAACTATTCTGCTATATATCAATGCACCAAGATTTCAGCAGGCTCTGGAACATTAAACCTTCTGTCATTCTTGTCCCTACTGAGTTTGATTCTGCTGAGGTTTAGTGGAATTATAAACACATATGAAAATATGCAGAATATATTTCTTTTTTGAAGTGATTATAATGTGATGTTTCTGCACTGCCAGCATTCATAATAAAGCAAATGTGATGTTTCAGTGCAATATGACATCCACCGTAATCTTATTAACATGTAAGCAGCATAAGACAAAACATGCACTGTATTACCTGCTTTATTTAAAGGCATAGAACAAATAGATTTATTAATGTAAACTTTTACTATCTTTGGCAACAGACACGTGCCATCAAGTTCGGAAATCCTTGCAGTTCGCAGACAGGTTTGTCAAATGAAGGGTCTTAACAGTTGTTAAGTTCTCCCTCACAAATAAAACAATAATATCCAAAGTAACTAAGTGTAGTTTTAAATCGATTGATCATTTTGAACACCCAAAGAAGATGAATGACAGTGAGCAACATTTACCTGACACCCTTGAATATTTCACAGAGACAAGTTGATATGAGTTTGTATAAATACTAATATTAAGCAGAATTAGCTTTGGAAAAAAAATAAAGAAATTGTACTGAGGTGAAAATTGTCACTGTCAGGAGAAATGAAGTTATATCAGAGAACAAGTGACATACAATTTTCTCTAGAGTGTTTTTAATAAAAATAGCTTTTCTTTGAATATTTTGAAGTCAGACATGAGAGGCAATCTGGGCGTTTGTCAGAGTTTGAGAGTGTGAAAAATTGCTGCCTTAAATCATTTAAGCTGAAAAGCAACTTCTTCCTGCTGAGATAATTTCACATTGACTTACTGTGCAAGCCCTTCAGGCATTCCCAGCTCAGAGCAGAAGTTTTCAAGGTAAAAACATAGAGCGAGAACATGGGAGAAGCTGGGACAAGGATCAGCAGCAACTCCAGGCGTTCAGGCACATCTGACTTTGATTAATTAGAGAGCTGCTTTTCTATTTCCACATGTACCGCCTGATGGAAAGGTAGACTGGACCGGGATACACAAACTTGGAGTTGCCTCTGTTAGATATCAGCAGGTTTTGACATCTTCCACCGAGCTAGCAGAATCTCTGCTTAGGAGGACGAAATTGCTGAAGCACACTTTTAATTTATTCATTTTCCTAACGCAGAGAAATTATCTGAACTGCCATAGATTTGATTTTCAACACTGAATAAATCAGTCACTGTAAATGTTTAGGCTAGATGAATAGGCAACTATCTTGCAGCGTAATGAAAGAGGAGTTATTTACACTTTTTTTTTTTTTTTAGGAAGTTTTTCTGATACAAGTCATTTTTAGATTTAAGTGCCACTCATCATGATTTTTTCCCATTTATTTTATTGAAAAGGGTACTTCAATATGTGGAAAACATTTTTATATTTCACATTTGTTTTATATTCAATAAGATGTTTCCTTAAATCCCGTAAGATGTTAGAAGTTAAGAGACAGTCGACCACGTAACGTTTTATAGAAAATTAACATGTGGGAAAAATCAGTTGAGGATATTGATTTAAAGCTACCAAAATTCACATGATAAATATAAGTTCAGTTGAAAAGAACATTTATTAAAAGTCTAAACTATCTTAGTTATTATCTGACATTTGGAAAAATCAATAGAAGTGCATTCTCAATGCATATCTTCATTTTAATTTCTTATTTCAGTAAAAAAATACTTAAAACTAAAGCTCCTTGGTTTCCAGAAAGACAACTGTTTTTTAAAAAAAATATGAGTTTTCTTAAATCCTTCATTATTCTGGATTCATGTTAGTTTCATGTTAGTTACACAATGAAAATTCTCCTCCTGCCTTTTTTTTTTTTTTTTTGCTTATTTATCATGGACACTGCTTTTTTTTAAATACGTTTTATCTACTGAATTTCATGATTGCTTATTACCTTCTTATGCTTCGGTTCCTAAATTAATCTGGCAGGATAAGTGACAGCTTCAACCAAATTTCCACAAGACACTGTTTCCATCTTAAACCGTTAGGCTCATAAGAGTTAAGGTTCAAACTGATCTTGATCCACATTTCCTCCATTTCTGGTTTGGTGATATAATAGACGAATACAGGCTTGATATCAATCACTTCTAAGGTAAATTCTGAGAAAGTCTTGCTGTGCATCAGCCAAGACATAGAGTCCTTAATGAAATAATAGGATCCTTAGTTATTATCATAATTTTTTTTTATAGAGAAGTCCTCACATCAGACATTGTCCCCTGCCTCTGTCAATCACACATTGCAATTAACTTATTAAATTGCACTTGAATTGGATTGACTACTAGAGAGGGGAAACTAGAAAGTTCTTGAAAACAGAGTCTTCTTTTATATCCTTCAGACACTTCTGAATCAGGGAATGTGGGATCTCGGTTTCCCTTTTACAGAGAATTAATTTTTTCACTTTTAACTTAAATAGGAGGGATTAAAAACAAAACAAAACAAAAACTTCTTCAGTGAAATGGATACTTACAGCGTATCCCTTATCCTCCTCCCACCCCCACCCCAGAGGGGAAGTTGCAATTAACATGATGATTGAGATATGCTTAATGTATTAACTATTACCAGTCCAATTCAATTCATCAAACGTGAATTTAGCTTAAAATATATGGAAAACACAAAGATAAAACAGAATTCATGCCTCTAAGTCGCCCATTAACGAGTTATGGAATAAGGAGAGTAAATGACACGTGCAAAAGCGAGGTAAGAAGGTTTCAGGGAGGTTCAACGGACCCTTATTTTATTAATCAACTTATAAATCCCACAACAAAATATTTACTGAGACTCAGGACATGATTCCTGACCTCTAACAGCTCACACTTCGAAACACTTGTAAGTATAATTCTACAGAGTATACAGAGGATCGGAGTTATAATAAAGGGATGAACAGAATGTTAAGGCGACATACAGACAGATATGAACAGAGGAGTATTGAAGGTCCTGGGAGACCCAGAAAAGACTTCCTAGTGGATATGACAGTTCAGAAGGACCATGAAGGTTTCCAGCAGAAGCAACAGCATTAAGGAACAGAAGGGACGATGGATCTGGCACGTTCCGGATAAGGGGGAGCCACCAACTGTGTCTAAAACATAAACACAGGGGTTGTACACGGCTCACGGGGGGACTACGAACTGGCAACATGAAGTCACATGGCCTTTAATACCACATACTTGTGAATCTTGACCCAAGGCATAATCCTATTGGTGAAGAAGAAGAAAGATAAAAGGATGCATGTGTTAATAAGGAATAACTTAAGGCTGCAAGAAAACTCGAATGACTTCAAGTTTACACAGAGAGCAGTTTATGAAGATGGGTGGCAGCTGGCCAGCATTTCTATGATTCCTTAGGTCACAACACGTCTACTACACATTTAGGAAAAACACCCAAATTATGTGATAAAGAAGTTAGAAGAATGAAGGGCTTTCCCTCCTTTTATTTGGAAAGAGAAGCCTCCCCTCACAGACTTCCCCCTGACTTCTCATTAGCCAGAACCGGGTCCCCCGTGTACCTCTTGCTGCAAGAGAGACTTGAAAATCAAGTACTCGGCTACCCAGGCATCTAGTAAAGTGGGACATGGGAGCGGAGGCTTGAGAATATGAAGTGAGTGAGACAACCTGCAGCATCTGATGGTATCCTCTCCCTCTCCCTCTCCCTGGGCTGTCGCTGGTGACACATTCATAAAATCACATAAAGGACACTTCATCCAGGACAGCCCAAGCTCCACTCGCTGTCTCCCAGATCCAACATCTAGGAGTGCCACAGATCTATTCTTTTTCTCCAAAAGAGACTTCCTCCCTCTCCATACCCTAGTCCATGGTCTTAGGTGTAGACAAGACAATTGCAAAATATTTTATCCAGGGGTCAGGAACCTGTCACTCACGTAACACCTTTATCTAGGATAGAACAATAGCCAGCTGTGTGACCACAATTAAATCATGTTTTTCCTGTCCTGTCTCTGCTGCCCAGTCCCTCACTGAAAGGTAAATAAATCCAGTACAACATAATGACCCCTGGGGGAGGCTGATTTAAAGTGGAAAGAAGCCTCTTTACCTACTGGCTAAATGAGCTTCCTGAGCCTGTTTACTTACCAGTGAAATGCAAATAATAATAATGGTGTCTATCTCAGGTGTGATATTACATGAGATGATAAATGTTTAGTGCTGTGCAGTGTCTAGTGCATATCATTGCTTAAAACTTTTGTTTTAAAAGTTATTATCTCCTTTATAAAAGTGAAGTGCTTTCCCACTCCCTTCATACAGGAGAAGTTTGAACTTGGCACCCCAACTCTTTTTTTGACACCCCAACTCTTAAAAGTCTTTTCCTATTTCAATAACGTACATCATATCCCTTTAAGTTTCCTTGTAAATTAATGTAATTTCACAGAAAACTAATTATTGGTAGCACCAATAGAGTATTTCTAATTCATCACAAAAGGACCTCTGCTTTAATGGCATACGATGATGTTGCTCTTTCTTCCTGGTCTGTGTTTTACTGGACTTACTGGGCTGCAGTGGGGCTGATATCTCATAGTCAAAACAGAAGCAATAGGGCTCATCTCCTCACAGTAAGTAGTTAAGGATGATGCTTTTATGGGCACTGAATGGCTGGCAACTGGTCTTTAAAGTTTTAGGACTAAGTAAGATCAATTTACCCTGGAAAGTTCAAAAAGGTCTGAGGTCTCTCTTTTGCTTATCAAAAAATTATCATGACTTAAAAATAAGGGAGAGAGTAACATCTCCTCAAATCGCTTTAGACACGTGACAAGAATGGTCTTTAAAACCGCACAAATGGGATCCCTGGGTGGAGCAGCGGTTTGGCGCCTGCCTTTGGCCCAGGGCGCGATCCTGGAGACCCGGGATCGAATCCCACATCGGGCTCCCGGTGCATGGAGCCTGCTTCTCCCTCTGCCTGTGTCTCTGCCTCTCTCTCTCTCTCTGTGACTATCATAAATAAATAAAAATTAAAAAAAATAAAAATAAAACCGCACAAATAATACATTTGCGCGTACAAGCCCACAAATCCCTTATCCAAAATTGTATTAGAAATCGTAACTTTTCTGACTTTATTTTTTTTTTTTTTTTTTTTTTTTTTTTTTTAATTTTTTTATTTTTTATTTTTTTATTTTTTCCATTTGGCACATTCTTTTTTTTTTTTTTTATTGGTGTTCAATTTACTAACATACAGAATAACACCCAGTGCCCGTCACCCATTCACTCCCACCCCCCGCCCTCCTCCCCTTCCACCACCCCTAGTTCGTTTCCCAGAGTTAGCAGTCTTTATGTTCTGTCTCCCTTTCTGATATTTCCCACACATTTCTTCTCCCTTCCCTTATTTTCCCTTTCACTATTATTTATATTCCCCAAATAGTACACATCTATTCCATATATAGTCCATATATTCCATAGCACAGGGCCTGAAACTGCACCCTGCAATCAAAGGCATTTTATTATTCAGAGAAATTTTAAGAATATTCACGCTGCCTGGGACAAATCACCAACTTTTCTTTTATGTCAACCCAGAATGTTTTGCACAAAACTAGTTGCAAAACAGAAAATGTTTTCAGAGTGGTTTGCATTTTAGAACTGTGATTAAAAGCTATTAAGGCATACGTGTGTGTAATTTATTATTGTATCATTTACAAATAGAAGAAAACATTTAATATTAAATGAGAGAAATAATGATCTTTTCCTTTCAATGGACCCTAAGATGTAAACTAATCTTTGAATTTGAGACTTATTGCATTGTATTTATAGAGAAGTCCTAGACTTCTTTCATCGTGGATCTATTTATATTTCACTCTGATGAATGATGGTGTTGAAACAGTTTATGAAAATATGAGAAGAAAGGGTTTTAAGGATGGCTGAGAAAATTGGAGTGAAGGAAAACTAAGAGTAAAGCTCCAGGCTGGTCCAGAATGCGGAAATGGATTCCTTCTGGCCACCTGCTACGGGCAGATGACAAACAGCACTGAGCTTCCCAGGAGCCAATGCAAAGAGAGTAAGGTGACGAGCTTAAGCTTTCCACTGTCCACAAAATAAATGCAATGCAATCTTTCATGCACGGCACGGCATTTTGTGAATCTGAGACTGGGAGTTTTCTTTTCCCAGAGCTCCAAAATTCTCTGTACCAGCAGAGGCCACAAATTCTTCCTGGTGGCTTGTTCTGTCCTTAAATGCTGACTTCCGGCATAATAGAAGCAGTACTACTACCCCAAAAAGCCAACTGATGAGGTTCAGGGGCACACACCTCCAGCTGGCTACACGTGAGTGGACGAGACCCAGTTAATTTTTGCCAGCTGGACTTTGTCCAGCTAGGCTTCCTTTTCTTTCTTTCTTTCTTTCTTTCTTTCTTTCTTTCTTCTTTCTTTCTTTCTTCTTTCTTTCTTTCTTTCTTTTTTTTTTTCATTTAGACTTTCTGATCCAAACTTAGGTTGTCCAGGTTCTCCAGTAAGAACCACTGCCCATTATGGGAGATTTCACTTTGGAAGGAGAGATTATTACATCCTAGGTAAAAAGACTGAGAGACACGACTAAAGTCGGCCTCGGGCCTGTCACTGCAACCTACTTTGGAAAAATGGTGTTTTAGTGTTTTGGAGACTTTGAATGTGGGCTTTACCTTCTCTTGCTGCACTCTCTGCCTGCCTCTTGCTGGAGATCTCGAAGCAGGGACCTGCCGCTGCTAAAGATACATGACAGGCCCCAGGGCAGCAGGCGAAGCTGCAGTGGTGCATCAGGGTGTACGTGAGTGGTGCTCCCCGGAGTTTGCAGGTAAGACTTGGGGCCCTGCTCGGCTGCTCTCCTGGGTCTGTAGTACTCCCCTGCCTCCTCCCAGCCCAGCTGCCATCCACAGTCTGACACTGGCTTTGTAGATGGCATCTGCTCTGGCCTTGAGCCCGCCGGCCAGCTCCTTCCACAACTCTGAGAGCGCTCCTACTTCCTCTCGGACTCTTGATTCATATCCAGGGTTCAAGCTCCTTTCTAATTTCCCACCGTGTCATTATTTTTTATTTTTTTTTTATTTGTGTCCAATAGAACAGCATCATCGATAACTATAATAGACCTCTATACCCAAAGTATTCCCGCCTCTGAAGTAAAAGCTGGCAAATCCTCACAGATATATCCTTATTAATACTATTACCTTGATGTATTACCACACCAGAGTCTAGTAATAATGACAAATAATTTCTGAGAATGGGAGAGAAACAAAGAAAAATAGACTGCATGTCTTACAAAAGAAGAAACATTCATCTTGTAACCGGTTTTTAATACCGGTTAATACAAGTGAATAGTATTATTCACTTATTTTAAACAGCCTGAGATCAAGTTCAACAAAATGTTACATTTTGGGGTGTTCTTATACATGTAAAGCTGAATGTTATTTCAGTCTTTTTTTTCAAATTTTTATTTATTTATGATAGTCACAGAGAGAGAGAGGCAGAGACACAGGCAGAGGGAGAAGCAGGCTCCATGCACCAGGAGCCCGATGTGGGATTCGATCCCGGGTCTCCAGGATCGCGCCCTGGGCCAAAGGCAGGTGCTAAACCACTGCACCACCCAGGGATCCCTTTTTTCTTCTTTTTTTTCTGGTTACTTAGCAGCCCACGAAACACTACAGAGCCTTTCCTCCCCTACACCCTCTCCCCTTAAACACTATTACTATTTTATTCCACTTATGAATTAAGTTTATAAGTTTGATTGATGCCGGATAAACTATGTGTCAAAGCAGCAACTCCTCCTTATTGTATTAATTAAGAAGTAAAAAAAAAAAAAAAAAAAAAAAGTCTGTAAGCTTTCTTACTTACATTCGACTCTTAGAGAAAAATATGATTTTGACAGTGCTGTGAAGTTAAATAAATTGTGGAATTATCGATCAAGGATTTTAGGAGATTATTTCTCTGACTTTCTGAATGCTTCTGTCCGAAGTTAGATATAAAGAAATAAATCTTGATTGATCTGAATGACTGGGGAAACCTAGTTGTAAGTTTTTCACTGTTGCAAGTATTACTACTTTATTATTTTCACTTTTCATATAAGTTTCTTTGCCTTAAACATAAAGTCTACAATGAGCTCATGATTGTAAATATGCTCATTTCATCAACTCCATGCTGTTCCTAATCAGTCTTTTTTTTTCTTTCCCAAATTTTTTACATTGTTACATATTTTCATATGCTCTCTTTGCACCCCACATGTCTCTTTTGTAATTAATTACAACTGCAGTTAATTACTTATTTAGGCTCCGTCCCCCTGCCGGATTACAAATCCCATGTCTCCTTCGCTGCAGTCCCCAATTCCTAGGAAAGAGCCTGGCTAATCAAAGGTGCTCCATAAACGTTTGATATGAGTGCAAGCATGAGGGAGCAGATGAAGCAAAGCAACATACTTCCCATAGGGAGCGTTCAAAAAACATTTTGGTTTTAAACAAATCTCACATCTATTTGGTTCAGCTTTATTTCCTTTTTAAGCTCCTGTACTTTGAGGGCAACTTAACTCATATGTTTTTATTAATCTACACTCAGGATGCTCAGAAAAGCTTGTTTGATGTCCAAGAAACTTCACAAAAGAAACAAAAAGACACATTCTTTTATGAATGACAGCTCTTTCTAATTTTTCCCTCTAAGAAGAGTTTAAAACCAGACTTATTTGGTTCTCAGGTGAGAGCCACCCTAAATCTGAATTTCAGCTAACTTTTAATTAATTTTCGAGGTTCTCGGCATCCAAGGTTGGCACTGGTGGGAAAACTATCCCAAGAGATTATAATCCGCAGAAAACTGAGGGGGCTGGTGTTTCTAATCTACTTTTATCAGTCATTAAATCTTTAGCTTATCTAAACATGATAGATTGTGACCACATTTCATTCTCTTACCCTCTTAGACCAGAGCACGATATACACAGTCACCAGAACTGCTGATAACAATTCTAGACTCTGCATAAAACATTCTTCTCCCCCATCAGCCTAACAGCTTTAGCATGTTAGAGAGCACAGCTGTCCTCAGTACCTGTTCTCCCCTTCCTCCTTCCTAACGGCAATGCCTGATTTGTAGCTGGACCACAGCTGAAAGGCTACATTGCCTGGCTCCCTCCTGCAGTTTAGAGGTTAATGCCTTTTGACCAACAGGATTCACTGAAAATGTTTCTGAATTTTTCTTCCAGGGAGGAGTCATGCCCTTTTCAAGCTGTCTTCCTCTTTCCTGGTACCTGGAATGCAGCATAATCTAGAAGGCTGGACCTTCAGCAGCCACGATGAGAACCAGAAAGCAGAAGCTGCGGGCTAAAGGTAACAGTAAAAGCAAGCTAGGGTGTAAATCTTTGAGTACCTCATGAGGCTGTCCTTCCCACTCTGGATTACCTACCTGTAGACTCACTTTATGCGAAAGAGAAGTAAATACTATCCTGTTTTGGCCATTATTATATTTGATTCCTTGATCTTACAGATAAATCTAAACCTAATTTAAAAAAAAAAAGAAACTTAGGAAATAATTTAAAAAGAGAAATACAATGAAAATGGGAGCAAAGTATTATCCGCCTATGACATTGCCTAAGAGTAAAGACAAAGGATTCTGGAAAATTGTGAGGAAATTGGTTATGTTTTATCATTTTTCTTTAAAATACTTCCTAGATGTGCCAGTAAAGAATAGCTTTACTGTACATATCAGGCTTCTTCTGTCCTTCACAAGAGAAAAAAAATACTTTATGATTGGGGTATCAAGACATCTTAACCTAACAGTCACACTAAACTTTATTTATTCTGATTTGTTTTCATTTTATTGTATATATTTTCTTCCTTAATTATTTTCTACTTGCATTCTTATTAACCTTTAGTCACCTCCTGTGTGGGAAGATGAGGAAATAAATATATTGATGATGACCTGATGTATCAAATTAAATGAGGAGCCTCCCTCTTCCATTTACGGTGGCCAAGAGGCACCTTATAAAGGGGGTGATGCCTGAAGGACAAACATTGCCCTTTCACCATCCATGAGAATATATTTTAGGGCAAATGAGTAAAATGTATATGGATTAGTTACTAAGCATTACATGTAAATTGACCTTTCTCTGTTTGAATACAAAAAAAATATTCTTCTCCAATAAAGTAAAAGACTGAATTCATTCTTATGAAGCAAGAACAAACAAGTGACCTGTCCAGGAGGAGCTGGCAGGCTCAGGGCACTTCATCACCCCATAAGGTTTGCTTTGCGGGTTAGAGAATTGCAATGTGTTCAAAGACTAATTGCCATTTTGCCTACGTAAAACTAACTGAAATGATTAATACGTGATGGTCTCATAGGATCTTCACACGTCCTTCCTCATATATCTATCATGATATGAGATTATTTGTACGTGAGCAAATGCAGGGGCAGTACAGAGATCACAATGCATACTGTTATATGGGCTGGCCATAAAAGCTCTCCCATAAGCAGCACTTGCACATGAGATTAAATAACCTTATGTAAATCTCTGACAGGCCTCTCCTCCCTGTTTCTCGGCTTACAACTTTTGCTTCTCTTCAATTTATCTAAGGTCTAGAAGAGGATGATCTCTCCTTGGAGTGTCCTGTGAATCCTTTCGGATTCCAGAGTGCTGTTGAGCATTAGCTATTTGTCACTGCTTCTTAGTCCCTAAACCTGCAAAATGGGCTTGAAAATGAAAAGATGGAAAATGTAGTGTATTGTGTTAAGCTCATCATTTCAAAGGAACACACACTGAAAAGGCAATATAATCCATACCTCAACCAGAATAAGTAAAACAAGTCTTCACATAAGAAATAGTAGACCTCTGGGCCTTAACACCCAGCACAGGGGCTCGACTACTGATGTACACGTGGAGATCTGTGAGTAGATGCCTGATTGTCATCAAGTGTGCATTCTGTTAGGTGTTAGGTACTGCCCTCTCTTCTAGCAGAGGAACCTCCGTATTTTCCAAAAGTGTTAAAGTCATGAAAACCAAGGAAGATGAAGAAAATATAACCAACCAGAAGAGATTAAGGCCACCTAACAACTAAATGCAATGTGGTACCTTAGACTAGATCCTGCACTGAAAAAGGACATTAGTGTGGAAACTGGTAAAACCTGAATGAAGTCTAGTTTATTTAATAGTATTTACCAGTGTTAATTTCTTAGGTTTGACTACAGTTATGTAAGATGCAAACATTAGGGGAACCTAGATGAAGGGTACATATGTACAGGAATTATACTATTATTTGTAACTCTTCTGTAAATCTAAAATAATTTCAAAATGAAAATATTTTTTAAAGGGTGTTTAAAAATCGAAATACAACTTCATTTGGAGGATGGGAGAATAAAAAAGAGGTATAAAAACTAAAACGTTGACATCCTTTATGGGGAGCAAATTATGTTTTAGTTGATTAATCGAGAAAAAGCATAACATGATAATCATATAATACATAAATGTATCAAATCAACATGCTGTACACCTTGAGCTTACACAATGTTATAGGTTAAATATACTTCAATTAAAGAACAAGATAAGGAAAAAGAAGTCTACACATATAAGTTTGAAATATGGACTTAAATACTAGATATGAGGTATATAAGAATTCAAAGTGATTGTCTCCGAGAAGTAGGAAGAAGAAGGGGGAAGGAAGCTCCATTTTTCTTATTATTGTGGTAAGTCTTTTAGCAAAAACTGACTTTTATAATACAGTACATATATTTGTTTGACTGTAAAGAATTAAAGTAATTTTAGAAATAAACAACAAGTCAACAGATTTTTAAGGATCTAAAGTTGGAGATAGGGATCCCTGGGTGGCGCAGCGGTTTGGCGCCTGCCTTTGGCCCAGGGCACGATCCTGGAGACCTGGGATCGAATCCCACATCGGGCTCCCAGTGCATGGAGCCTGCTTCTCCCCCCGCCTGTGTCTCTGCCTCTCTCTCTGCCTCTCTCTCTCTGTGTGACTATCATAAATAAATAAAAATTAAAAAAAATAAAGTTGGAGATAATTTTGAGGGCCAGGACAAGGCACCAGGTACCATTACCAGTTATTGAGCATGAGACCCATTGCCTTCCAATGAAACTGGAGCACCCAGCACTGATTAATACAGATCTACCACGCTACTTAAAAGTCTCATCATACGATGTTAACAAAAATCAACTATCCGAAGAGGTTTTGAAACTCATGAAAATCAAGATATCTTAGAAATGTAATAGATCCTTTGGAAGACTGACATTCTCCCTTCTATCATGAAACATGGCAAAGTTCAACAAGGATCTATAAGCATTAAAAAGGACATTAGATGATTGCAAAAGGTAGATTAAAATAAAGATCTAGAAAAAATGTTTCCCCTAGGAAGACTAGGATTAGGACCTTAAGGAAATGAAATACTATGGATTTTGAGGGCCTACATTACTGTGAGGGAGAGAGAACTAGGGAAGCTTTTATTTAAATTTTAAGGGTTTTGGGTTTTTTTTTTTTTAAGTCTTTCTACTCTCTCTCTTCCTGTTTTCAGTCATTATTATCCACCTATTTTCTATCTTCTCCTTCTCTTCTTTTTATTTACAATTTTCCATGTTTTTCATCTTACTTTCTTAAAGGAGTCCCCTTTTGAAGTGTGCCTTTTATCTCAATAACTAACAAGAAACACTTAATAATAGAGACTCTTAAGTATTGAGGAATATGCCACCTAATAGAACAGGAATAAGTAGTCTTTAATCTAGCCATAGTAATATTGTTTTTCTGATATTTTAATGTCATTTTGGTGATTATCACATACTATCTATAAAAGGCAACCCAAGGATATTTGAAATTCTTTAAAATGTTTACAGGTAAAAAAAAAAAAAGTAAAATAAAATAAAATGTTTAGATGTAAAAAAAAAAACAGATCTTGCTATTTTGTTACTATTTTATTGTTTTTGTTTTATCATTGCATCTTTTCATAATTATTCTGAATTATTAGGTTCTAAGAACATTCTTAAAGATTCGATATGAAGGAATTTTTGAGGAGAAATGATACATGCTACTAGTTCCTATGTAATGCTTCAATTTCTTTCCCTGTGTTTGTTTTTATGTTTTATTGCTAGATCCATCTGTAAAGAAAGGCTGGAGTCTTTGCCTGAAGGAAAGAGTATATGAATATGTAAATAATACTTTAATGTGATGAGATTTTCTTATTTGAATATAAATTTGATAGGTAGTGTTATCCTAAATATCAACACAGTTCAGAACCAGATGATCGCATTCTGTTAACTATTTCTAGATTCCATTTGCAACTGTGTGATTTATTGAACAAGTATATAAAGATTGAAACATGAAAACGGTATGCTTTTTATTTAAAGAAATCTAGACTTTTCATTTCATGTATTTATTAAGCATAGCTATAGGCAAAAAGTGAAATTTAAGGACAATCAGACATCTTATTACAGAGGATGAACCTGTATAGATTCTTATATTTTAAGCTCTTTTCCAGAGTGTGATTAATCTACCAAGGATGTGCCGACTTTCTTTATCCAAATTCGAAATTGAAGAAATCCCCTTCGGTGTTTTATATTAAGGAAAAAATTGTAAACACTGTCATTAAAAATCATTGTACTACCAAGAAAACATACTGAACTATGAGACCTGGATTAGCACTTACATGCTTTAGTTATCAAGAGATAGTTCATGGATAAGGTCACTGAGAATTTGGCCGTGGTGAAGAAAATCATGAATAACATTCAAGTGTATTTAATAAAAAAGAAGGTCAGACAAGGATTTCAGCATTGAGACTAAGGTGGGGAAGCAGTGTAAAAAAATAGTAAGAAGCCTATTTTTTTTTTATTATACTGAGTGTTATTGTGGAACAAAGAATAATACTTTTTAACATCATATCTCTGTCTGAAAATGATTGTCCAATAAAGATGCAAAAGAAACCTGACAGCACACTTTGTGTTGTCAAGTGTCCTGACAATACAGGAGAGGAAGACAAATTCAAATTCAAATTAGAAGAAAGTTAGTGACTAGAATAAAAGAAGTGGATTAGGGCTCAATAAGTCAGCTAGTTCATGTCATTGCTTAACTGGGTATGAGAAAATCATCCAAAGTCAACTGGCTAGTCCATTTTAATACCTCCTATAAAATACACTTCCTTCTGCAATCAGCTTTAGTAAATAGCTTCAGAGCATAAAGGCCTATTTATTGAGAAAATATTATCTCAAGGTTAAGAGAACGAAATGCCTTAGATATTGTGATTACCATACCTGATGTAACTCTACAAACACTGAAGAACTTGTCAAATGATTTATTAGGGAAGGTGTTTTCATCTGGTTTTACAACTTATAAATACAATTTAATTTTACTATGACTTGAAAATTTATACCTCTAAGCTTTCACACCTTTCTCTTGAACCCTACATTTGTATATCCAACTCCTAATGTAGTATCTCCATTGGATTTCTAATATTCATCTTAAAACTGAAAGTCTACATACCTTCTTTCTATATGCACATAGACACACACTCATACTTGGCTCATCCTGCTGGCTTAGGAAATGGCTACTTCATACTTTGAGTTGATCAGGTCAAAAATCAGGAAATCCTTTTGGCTCAATTTTTTAAAGATAATTAGAATCCCAACCCTTCTCATCACTTCCATTACTAGCTTGTTCAAAGCCATTATCGTCTTGTAGATATTCAATTCCCATAACTTCCATAAATTCCCATGATCTTCTCACTTTCAGTAGGGTAGGGTACTTGTTACTTACTAGCTGATTATAACCTCTATGCCCTCTTATAGTCTACTCTCATAAAAGCCTCATGATCCTTCTAAAACTTTATCCAAATCATCTTATTCCCCTGCTCACAACCCTCATGATTTCCTACCTTAATTCAGAGAATGTCACAGGGCCTTCTCCAATCACTCGATATAAAACAGCACTCTATCTGGCATGCCTAGACCTTTCTACTCTGCTTTATTACTTTCTCTGATACTTACCACTATCAGACACATTCTACATTTAAGTATTTATATAATTCCTCTCTGCCCTCATTAGAATCTAATAAGTTCCATAAAGGTAAGGGTGCATGTGTGTTTTATCTGCTACTTTATTCTGAGCACCTAGAAAAATACTCAGCTGAAAATTTTTGAATGCATAAATGCATCAAGCAATCAATGACAAACAAAGTTAAAGGGACTGTCACAGAAACCTATTATGTAATGAATTATGGATTGAATTATATCCCCCCGAAAATATGTTCAAGTCCTAACTCCTGGAATCTGTGAATTTAACCATATTTAGAAAGAGGGTCTTCTCATTAATCAAGTTAGGATGAGGTTATATTGAATTACAGTAAGCCCTAATCCAATGATTCATAGGGCATCATCATAAGAAGAGGGAGATATGAATATAGACACATGCACAGAGAGAAGAATCCCATGCAAAGGAGACAGAGATTGAAGGGATCCATCTATAAGCCAAGGAATGCCAACAATAGTCCATAACCACCACAAAATAGAGAGAATCTTCCCTTTGGGCCTCAAGAGGGAGTATGGTTCTGCAGACATCCGAATTTTGGACGTCTAGCCTCCAGAACTAGCAGACAATAAATTGTTGTTGTTTTAAACTACCCAGTTTGTAGTAATTTGTTACAGCAGCCCTAGGAGGGTAATACGTAAATTTTACCTCTTTTCGCTCAAATCTTAGAATATTAAAAGTTCATCCCGACCTTTAGATGGAGATTCTTTTCCACAGGACAATTCTCACTATGCTTGACTAACAGCAGTGGTTTAGGGTTTTACTTGCTCATCAAAATCAAGGGGCAAAATAGGCTTCACTCAGCCTCTAAGAATAGGCTTTTACAGAGCCTCTAAGAAAGTCTGCAGAATAGACAACCCAGCGAGCACAGGAAACACAGAGCAGAAGCTCATGTCTCCCAGCTGTCAAATGTCCCAATTTCTCCAAGTTGGGGTGTATGTGATTATGAAAGTTGAGGTCTAGTGGGTATGGACTACATTGGTTCACAGAAGCCAACAGCTTCAGCGTCCCATTAATTTTTCTACCTTGCTGGACTCATAACCCCCTCAGAGGTATGGAACTAAATTCCCTCTCTGATATAGCTGATTACTCATCAATTACAGGTTACTCAATAAACAGTCTAGAAACCCCAAGTATATGTGCATCATTCATTATATGTCAACTTTCGCAGGATTCTTGTTTATCTTCTATCTGGCACACACTAACACATTCCCCGTCTTCATGTGTCAAGGAGGATAATTCAACCAAGGGTCAAATCCTTAGATGCCCCTCAGGCTAAACAAAGGCAGCAGATCAGGGAAATAACCATTTCCTTCCAGAGTGCAATGTATACCTTAAAAAGACACTTCCAAGAACTGTCTAGATAAATCAATACAAAATGTTTCTTTCATTTGTGTAGCACATGGTACCTTAAAGCATTGACATATAAACACATTTCCCTCAACAATTCACTGAGGCAAAATAGGGCACCTGTGATCTTCTTTACTTATTACAATCCTCAAAACGAAAAACTTGGTAGCTTATATATGGCTTTTCTATTAAATCTTCCAACACCTATAAAAACCTGTTGTTAGTAATTAAGTCAAATTAGAAAGGTTCAAATGTATTCCCAAGTTTTTGAGGACAAACTTCATGCGAATAATTAGTAAGTTCTTGTCATAATCATTTCTTGACGCCACTTTAGATATCAATTATTGGGATGTTATAGTCATTACTGTGATCTCGCCCAGTATCCTACAGGTGTATTTTCCTATTCAATTGTGGATGGCTCCTGGATCTAATCTGATGAATATAACAGCCTAATCTCTGTAATTTCTCCAGTCACCAAATGCAGTTGTTTCACCATAGTAAACCCCATAGAACGGAACAAAAACTAGGAAGCTTAATCCACTACACTATTCCACAGTAAAATATACAACTAACAATAAGAATCTGGTTTATATAAATCAAGACAGGGTAGAAGCTTGAAAGAAGCCTATTCTACTTCTTAATCAGAATTTTGTGTCATCATCCATTTATACATGGATAAAATTTATTGTTTTATTCTTTCCTTTTCTGTAGAAAAAAAATGTATATGTACATTTTTCTTCCTGAGTGGAGATTTTTTTTTTTTTGGCTTTTAACAACACATATTTCCATGTATTAGCAGTCTCAGACTGTCAAAAAGTATTGTTAATTGAGTATAAGTATGACATTCAATATGGCAAACACTTTAGTTTGATACAGCTCTCACTAACTCCTCTATTAAACAAATATTTATTGAACACTTGCTACGTACCAAGAACTAGAAAGTGCTATGACATCTGCAACAAGGATGAATAAAACATAATTACTCTCTGGTTCACAATCTGATTGAAACCAAGCCTTAATATCGTAGAATCCTTTCAAATGTATGAACTCCTATCACATGATCATCATCAATTGCTTTACACTATATTCTGGAATTTAGGCTTGAAATTCTAAAATGTTTTCTATTCTAATATGTGCAACATGGACCATAGGTATTAGGAAAATTACTAGAGAAAAAATAGCATTATTTACATTATTGTACATAATAATGCACATTATTCCCTCAGTGGCTATGAAAAGTACTTCAATTAAGAAAACTGTCCCACTGGTTCTAAATTCATTAGACTTTAGATGAATTCTTCCACAGATTACCCAGCAAAATCCTAGAGAACCGATGTCTTGTCGAACGCCATCTGATGCACTGTAATAAATACTGACGGGTCTATCTGATTTAAAGAGTTTGCTTAGCTCATGTCATTTCCTAAAATATTTATTTATACATTGAATCAATCTTAGTCTTTAATAACTATCTACTTTTAGGAAAATATCTCAACTTAAACAGTACAACATTGGGGATTGATGTTTTTACCTCTCTTCTTTAGCTAGAAACAGCACAAAATAGTAGATAACAGAGCAAGGAATAAACATCATCTTGGAGGAGATCAATTCATTTGCTAATTCCACAACTGTTTACCAGCCCACTTCTGTGTCAGGTTTTGTGGTCAGGCACTAGGAAAACAAGGAGAACCAGAGAGAGAAGGCACCACCCTGCTGGAATTTACAACTAGTGAAGTTCAGACATTAACCCTATAACCATACAGACATACGCATATATTTTAAATGAATGGCTTTTACAAATAAGGGCTACATTTCCATATTCTGACAAAAATTGATCTGATGGTCTTAGATATGTAAATGTAAAAGGCAAATTACCTTTGGATGGTCTTTCCTGTTTTTGGAAGAATAACTTAAGTAGTGGCCCTCAGATGATTAAATACCTGGGAGGCAAGTCCGATTATCCTGGGGGGAAAAAGAACAAACAAGTAATGTAGTTATGTTTTAAGTAGCTTTAGGACATCATTGCTGGAGGCTCTGCAGAAAGTTGGACACGGTTTCTGGAGCTAGAACTAGCTCTGACCACATCTGCCCTGAGGAAGGCTGGCCAACCCACACTTGGGAAGCCATGACCTTGAACTGCAAGACGTGGTAGCCATGAGAGTAACATTGGATCCTCAGGCCTCCTAAGGTATGAAGATCTCTCAGTTGAACTTAACTTTGGCTATTAGCAGAACTGCTATGAAAGTGCTCTGTTCTCCTGATAAAAGCTGAAGTGAAGGATGAGCTGCCTCCACTGAGTTACAGAACCACCCTTCAAAGTAACTTTCAGCTTCTTAACTCACCAGCTGACAATTTCTGCCTGAGATCTCCATTCTCGAGTCTTGAGGCACAATCACACTGTGTCTTAAATATCTATTGCTTCAGGCCTATAAGGCAACAAAACTCAGAACCCACCTATCCCCATTTCTCTGGGGGTAACTTAGCACCCAATGGCAATGAGTAGATGATGGGGTTGAAGGTGCTTTCGCGTGAGGATCCTGGCTTATTCATCTAATACTTCTTTTAAACAAGTTTGTTTTCTTTGAAATAGGAAATCTAATAATTTAGGGTTTTTTCTTTCCATCTTCTTACATATTTGTCGTTCACAACAAGGCTTCCATTTACTATAAGTTAGCAGTTAGGAATTAGGACCTTTGGAGCAGAAAGATTAGAGAAATATAAAGTTTCTGATCTTCATAAAAGTAGGGTTTAAGTAAAACAACTATAATTAAATACAAAGTTTTAAGAAGGAATAAATACTTTACTAAATAATGGCTTGAAAACTTTGAATACATTGACCCCAATATATTGATTACAGACCTGGTGAGCTATACTACAGGGTTTGACATAGAGAAGGTCCAGACTCTGCCTCTCGGAGTTGTGAGGGGTATTGATGGCAGAAAACAAATAAGTGAAGTTGCCAGTAGAACGTATGTCCTGATCTCCCTTGCTTTAGACAGAAACGCTTTCCGTGCTAGAAAGTAAGTTAGACTGATTAGGGGGCCTTGAAATGGCAGTGAAGGGTTTGTTTCAAGATGTATTTGGGAATCTAAAAGGAACTGCTTCAGAGGATTGCTCCATACCCATCAGGAGACTCATGAGGGACAAATCTGCACCCCTCATACTTAGGCAGAAAAAGAGTTTAGTGCACCTGAGCTTCTCTTGGCTTCTATGAGGTATGAAGGGAATCATATGATCCCCTGACTATGCTGAAGGAGAGGGATTACAGAATTGGGAGAGTTGAGAATGAGCCAATGGAGCTGCCATGGATGTCCCACCGTGATCATGTAAGGAGGTGGCAATACAACAAATGCTATTGGGGGAGACAACCTAGTCTAGGGGCCAACTGGAGGATGTGGCCAAGACTCAAGGAATTCTTTACTGTAAGAGACTAGCGGCTTCCCAATTAGCCAGAGTTGAATCACCAATCACCCACATTAAAACTTGTCTGTTAAAACAGTGCAGCAGCTCCAGTTTTCCTTACTAATCTGGACCAAACTGATAACAATCGAATTGTTTCTAATCCTAGAAAAAAAATCATGTACAATGCAATTTTAGGTCAATTTCTTCTAAAGAATAATAATAAAAAAAAAAGACTAAAACTAAAGACTCAAGTTACTTTTCAAAAAATATTTCTCACATACATAACACAGCTAGTTGTGTCCTTGACTAGATTCATATGGTTCTTATCTGCACATTTTTCACATTCAAAGGGATTTCTCATGCTTACCATTTCTTCTTTCCTTGACCTGCATAGGTATGGATTTCTGTCTATATTGGGAAATGCAACTGCGTGGAGATGTTTATCGTATTGTTTCATATATCTTAACATTTGTGGAAAATAAGTGGTCACTTGGATGTATATCTGCAGGTTTCATTTCCAATGGTGGGACAGAAGCATGGTCTCAAAATACAATATAGTATTTATATCTTACCCTGGGTGAGAGGCAAATTTAAGAGTAATTTGAAAATATACCCCAAGCAAAATGAAAATCAAAAAGTAGAAATTTCCTAGCTACAAAATAAATACATCTTCAAGGGAATGAAGCACTCTTTTAAGTGCCCACCACATCACATCTAGTCCCCAGAGCATAACAGCCATTATTCTATATTCCTATGTGTAACTGGAATATTGTAATATTTTTAAGTGACAGATTTTTAAGAAATAATTAAACCATGTGTGTGTTTCTGTATATTGTAAATTGCGACGTTTGATTGGCCTGATGATAAAAAATAATACTAGTTTTTTAAAGGGGTGTGTTAGAGATAGAGAAGGGCTGCAAAACTGACCAAGATATCAAATACTTTTACGATGAATACAAGCAAAAAGGACACCTTGCATGAATGGTGAATGTTGAACGGCTGCCCTAAGGGATTCAGAGGCTCTAACCTAACTAAATACAACATCCTGAGAGGTGAGAGGAGGAAAGCATGCTATTATATCTCACAGGAAACATTCTGATTCTGGTGTCTCATTCTCATGACAAAGGTGGCAACCAGAATAGAGAATAGCACAGCATGCATCCATCCTCCCGACAAAGACAGGAAGAAGAATGGAAAATAATGCAAAGTTAGCACCTTCTTGTTCAAATATATTGTAATCTTAGGGTCTTCCTCTCTTCCAGAAAGGATGTAAGACACTTAGTCCTGACAAAGTGTAACTGTGATCTAATAATTGCCAGAACTCCAGACCTTAGAGAATTTCAGGGTTTTACAAATAGGAAGGCATACTATCATTCATAAGTGTTTTCACTTTACCAGAAATGGTTGTTTAGCTTTTTGAAAAGGAAATATAATTGTTATACCACCAAATTATAAAGTAGAACCAAGACTCGTCAAAATTTGCACTGTGGTAATCTTAGACTATTAGCAAGAGAAAAGAATTTATGCTGGACAAAGACAGGAAAAAAAATCTACACAAATCCTGTGGTTAGAATATTTGTCACTTTAGCTAGAGGTAATATAGAACAAATAGCAGAGCTCTTTCTATGTACGTACATATGTGTGTTCATGTCATTGTGTATTTATAGATGAGAGATAAGCTAGAGATTGTAATAATAAAATTAATTTATAAAGGTCAGTAGACCGACTCGTTGTTACATGTCATAAAAAAACATTTTTCAAGGGTCGAAGTTCCATAGTTAAAGTAAACTGAAGAAAGTTAAGATTTTTCAAATAAAAACTTGTATGCAAATACTATTATCTGGGTATCTTTATATTTTCCGTAATAATTTGATCATTCCAAACTGCAATTAGGGACACGCACTACAAAGTCAATGACTGTTTCATAACTTTATGGTTGTGAACTCTCGAACCTTCATTTCAAAATATTTTTTTACCATGTTGAGATCTTAACTTCTGAAATAACATTTTGAGAAGTTCTAGAAGCAATTAAAAGAGGCTTTATAAACATTCACATATGTCACTCTCTCACAACACTGCTATGAGGAAGGATTCCTTATTATCTGTACTTTACAAAGAAAAAACTAAGCACACAAACATCTGTGTGGAGGAAGCCAGGATAGAAGCTTGAAGTTTGAAACAAGGAGTGAAAAAAAAAAAAAAAGAAAGAAAGAAACAAGGAGTGAAGCTGGCACTAAAGCAAAGCATTATTCTTTCAAACATGTACTTTGCCATATACATGTGGAGAAATCTAAATCTACTTTTCATATGGAAAAAACAATGTGATAACTGTGTCTAACTCAATAGAAATGTGATATCTAAAACATGACTTGCTGGAGGAGTTGTCAGCAGATCTGGATTTTTGCATATTTACATACCTTTTATTTGTTTTTTGTTTTAAAAGACTCCGCTGTGGTTCAAACTCAGCTTGCTCAAAATGGGAAATTAAGTATTTGGGTACTGGTCCCACGAAGCTCTTTGTGTGACTATCTTAAAGATCTCATGAGAGAGAGAAGAGCTAAACATAGAGGAGTTACAGCTCGGTTTTAAGACCTGCTGTCTCAAACTACTGGGCAGTGGAGCCCTGTAGAGTGCCCCAGACAGAGGAAGACACCACTCTGAAGAGAGAGCCAGCTGAAGTTCACTAGCTGAAGCCTAGCCAATAAGATGTTGGGGGGAAAAAACGTGAACGTGGGGCAATGGCGGGAGACCACTCTGCATGTGGAGTTAAAGAAATGGAAATATTTAATAAAATTTTCTCGTCAATTTTATACAAATATGTTCAGAAATAAAGAGAGATCCTCAAAGTTAATAGAAGCAGACCTGCAACACCTTCAGGATGTGTATGTATACAGAAAAATGCCAAAAATAACAAGAGCTAACATTTTTAGATGTTTATGCTGTGGTAGGCATCATCCTAAGTGCTTTTTGTGCATTAACTCATCCTTGCAATAGTTCAATGATGTAGAACTTATTGTTAAAATTATATTGTTTTATCCATAGGGAGACTGAGACACAGATAGGTTTAGAACTTGTCCAAGATCACACATCTATTAAGCACTGGGACCAGACTTTTAACTCAGGCAGCTAGTTTGGGGCTTGTGCCCTTAATCACTAAGATGCAATCTCTCATAGGGTTGAAATCATGATAGAGCTAGAGGAACGAACTTGGGGGAAAGTGGGCATTTCACTGAAAAAAGTATACAGCAATGACAATTTTCTTATTATTTGATCACGTCTTTGATCGTACTTTACGCTGGCTTGGTCTGGAAAATACAAGTTGCATATGAAGAAGGAGGAAATGGAAGAGAAGGGGAGGAAATAGAAGAAACAGAAAAGGAAACAAAAGAAAGGAACTACATCTGGAACAATATGCTTTCTACTTACTTCCTATATAATGGTTTCTGGGTTAGTTTTTGTTGAAAGGACCCAAATGAGCATGAATCAATACTGCAATTATTATCCTCACTGGATGCCATCCTGCGCTACTGCTTGTTTATATTTGCTAATAAGTTTTGAGTTGTTGGTTCTGTTCCCAGCCCATTTAAAGTGGTTCCCAGAAAAAAAGGAAAGAATGTGTGATTAGGGCAATCTGAGAAGTAATTAAAATATTTTCAGAATCCTTGTTATATAAATAACACATTATTATTTACTTGTTCTGGGAGGCATTGCCAAATGCTATTGAAAAATGTAGATTCTTAGAATTTCATTAAAATGAAGAACATCTTAGTACTTATTTTAGAATGTGCTGGAGAAGAAAAGCCTAGTGACAAGTATGTCAGCTCCGACTGTCCAGGTATAAGATGATTGATGCTTGTGAAAAATAAGAGTTGTAGCTATTAAAATGTGAAGAGTCGGTATTTGGCCCCTTTCTCTTTGTGCTAGTTTTGATAAATGTATTAAAATTGCTAGATGTGGGTGGCTCAGCGGTTTAGCGCCTGCCTTCAGCCCAGGGCACGATCCTGGAGACCCAGGATTGAGTCCCACATCGGGCTCCCTGGGTGGAGCCTGCTTCTCCCTCTACCTGTGTCTCTGGCTCTCTCTCTCTCTCTGTGTCTCTAATGAATAAATAAATAAAATCTTAAAAAAAAAAATAAAATTGCTAGATGTATTAAAATATTCTAAACAGGGATCCCTGGGTGGCGCAGCGGTTTGGCGCCTGCCTTTGGCCCAGGGCGCGATCCTGGAGACCCAGGATCGAATCCCACATCGGCTCCCGGTGCATGGAGCCTGCTTCTCCCTCTACCTGTGTCTCTGGCTCTCTCTCTCTCTCTCTGTGTCTCTAATGAATAAATAAATAAAATCTTAAAAAAAAAAATAAAATTGCTAGATGTATTAAAATATTCTAAACAGGGATCCCTGGGTGGCGCAGCGGTTTGGCGCCTGCCTTTGGCCCAGGGCGCGATCCTGGAGACCCAGGATCGAATCCCACATCGGCTCCCGGTGCATGGAGCCTGCTTCTCCCTCTGCCTGTGTCTCTGCCTCTCTCTCTCTCTCTCTCTCTCTGACTATCATAAATAAATAAAAATTAAAAAAAAATATTCTAAACATCAGGACACCCAAAAGAGTGAGTATCTTAAGATAAATGGGTACATAAACCCTGAAATGTTATCACTGTTTTTTTTTTTTTTTCCCCTTTTGATGTCTCTAATAGGAACCTAAAAGTTACTTAGCTGCTATCTCTGCAGTCCAGTATAGCCTGGGCCATTAATGTCCTTCACATGTGAAAGATTTAATTTTCTCCGGGCAGCCACTCAGCTTCCTTTAGGTCTTCACCTTCTCGTCTCTAAAATGGAATATACATTAAATTTTCTCCCTTCTTCATTGCCTCCTTTCTGAGTATAGTTGGCACACAATGTTACATCAGTTTTGGGCGTACAACCTAGTGATTTGACAGGTGTATACTATGCTGTGTTCCCAAGTCTAGCTACCATTTGTCCCACTGCACTTCTATTATGGTATCCCTGAGTATATTCACTATTCTCTGTTTTTTATTCCCATGACCTACCCACTCCATAAATGGAGGCCTCTATCTCCCTCTTCCCTTCACACATCCTACCCAACCTCTCACGCCATCTTCCTCTGGCAACCATCAGTTTGTTCTCTGTATTTACAGTTCTGATTCTACTTTTTGTTTGTTCATTTCTTTTAAGGCTCCATTAATGAGTGGAATCATGGTATTTGTCTTTCTCAGTCTGACTTATTTCACTGAGCATAATCCCCTCTAGGTCCATCCATGTCGTCTCAAATGGCACAGTTTCATCTTTTTGGTGGCTGTGTAATATTTCATTGTGTATATATACCACATTTTCTGTATCCATTTGTCTATTGATGGACACTGAGGTTGCTCCCATGTCTGGCTACCGTAAATAGTGCTGCAATAAACACAGGGGTGCATATATCTTTACAAGTTAGTATTTCTGTTTTCCCTGGGTAAACACCCAATAGTAGAGTTATTACATCTATGGTATTTCTATTTTTAATTTTTTGAGGAAACACCATACTTTTTTCCATGGTGGTTGTACCAATTTGCATTCCCACCAACAGTATACAAGGGTTCTCTTTCCTCCGCATCCTTGCAACACTTGCTGTTTCCTGTCTGCTTGATTTTAGTCATTCCCACTGGTATGAAGTCACATCTCTTGTTGTTTTTTTTTTTCTTGGTGGTTTTGATTTGCATTTCTCTGATGATGAATGATGGTGAGCATCTTTTCATATGTCTGTTTGCTATTTCTATGTTTTCTTTGGAAAAATGTCTATTTAGATCCTCTGCCCATTTCTTAATCAGATTGTTTGGGTTTTTTTGGTGTTGAGTTGTAGGTGTTCATTACATATTCTGGATATTAACCTTTTTTTGGATATATCATTTGCAAATATCTTCTCCCATTCAGTAGGTTTCTTTTGTTTTGTTGACAGTTTCCTTTGCTGTGCAAAAGCTTTTTATTTTGATGGGACTCCTGATAGTTTACTTTTGCTTTTGTTTCCCTTGCCTTAGGAGACATATCTAAAAAAAATATTGCTATCACTGATGTCAGAGAAATTACTGCCTGTGTTCTTTTCTAGAATTTTATGGTTTCAGATTTCACATTTACATCTTTCATCTATTTTTAAAAATATTCTATTTACTTATTCATGAGAGACACAGAGAGAGAGGCAGAGACATAGGCAGAGGGAGAAGCAGGCTCCATGCCGGGAGCCCGAAGTGGGACTTGATCCCAGGACTCCAGGAGCACGTCCTGAGCCAAAGGCAGACACTTAATGGCTGAGCCACCCAGGCGTCCCTCTTTAATCTAGTTTATTTTTGTGTCTGGTGCTAGAAAGGAGTCCAGTTTCATTCTGTTACATGAATGTAACAGTTTTCCAAGCACCATTTATTGAAAAGACTGTTTTTTCTCCATTGTATATTCTTGTCCCCTTTTACATAGATTAACTGACCATAAACATGTGGGTTTATTTCTAGGCTCTCAATACTATGCCATTGGTTTGTATGTGTATTTTTGTGACAGTACCATGCAGTTTTAATTACTAGAGTTTTGTAGTATTTCTTGAAAACTGGAATTGTAATATCTCCAGCTTTGTTCTTCTTTCCCAGGATTGCTTTGGCCATTTGGGGTCTTCGGTGCTTCCATACAAATTTTAGTATTATTTGTTCTAGTTTATTATTTGTTCTAGTTTTGTGAAAAGTGCTGTTGGTATTTTGATAGGGATTACACTGAATCTTTGCATAATATGAATATCTTGACAATATTAATTCTTCCAACCCATGAGCATGGAATATTTTTCCGTTTGTGTCATTTTTAATTTCTTCATTGCCTTACAATGACATTTTGTTTAAAGACCACTTTCTGTTCCTCTAGTTGCAGGAATAATTTTAAATGATATTTCAAAAATGAAAACATTTTTGAATGTTTTATATTCAAATTTGTGCTAATGATGTCTACCTTTAATATTCAAATTTAGTAATCAGCTAAGTATTCAGTATGATAGAATTTATCTGTGGAATAACCAAATAAACATATTCATGCCTATATACATCCATTATATAGTATAACACAAGCAAGCAGTGTTGGGAATATGATGTCATAATGTTTTAAGTTTTAAGGATACTGACATATATACAATCAAAAAGTAATTCTATCTTCCTTGAAGCAATTGTCTTTGGAAGTCTGTACATTTTATTTCAACAATTAGATCACTGTTCAAAATTGTATTTCAACTCTTCTTCTGGAATTGCCTTAAGAACTTGTGGCACTTTTATGTAAACAACCTTAATTCTGGCAAAATGTTATCAGTGATGGGTGGGTTTGGTTACTCACAAAAGATGATTTTCTTACAGAATTTACTGAATGACTTCTATAAAACCAGAATAAGGTATTCTAAGATTGTTTTGAATACTGACAGCATCACTGCAATACATACACCCAACTAAGTTGGAAGATGATACAACTTCTATGAATAATCTTTCCCATGGGAATTAATATGAAAAAGAATATCATTCAATTTATAGTGTAATTTCTAGCTTTTTTCTTTTATAGATTCCTTGCTTTAGCATTTATACATCATTTATACAGGTTTTTCTATCTATAGAAATGGTATGAATATCTGTCATAAAATAATTGTCATAATGTATTGATAAATTTATCCTTTCCATATTTCATGTATTTTAAGTATATATCAACACACTGTATAATTGTAGAATTACACACAGTTACCTGTAAGATGGGACAGATGATTTAAGATGACATTTTTCTTTCTATTCTGTCCAATTTGTGTGTGATATTTTCTTTAATAGTATTTTTAAAAAGAAATATATTATTTGATAAAATTATTGCTCAACTGAATTCCATCAAAATGTCATCGTTTTTATGTGCTTAAAAGGCTTCTTATCCTCTATTATTAAGTGATAAAAGATTATAATTTGACAAAAATGGATACTAAAATGAATGATTTAAAAATGTTTCAATAAAATCTAACATAAAATGCAAAGCAAATATAAAAAAGAATCCCTTTATTATTTAGAAACTACATTTTAATTTTTCTAACTCACTGTACATATTTTATATAGAGTCATTTGTGTGTATGTATATATAAATATACACACATATAAGCACATATACATGTATTTTATTATTACTTTTGGTTATTTCTAGATATATGCCATATACTTTTTAGGGTTTCACTTTTAGTTTACATTGATGATACTCGACTTCTAGGTCCTTAAATATTTCTACATGCTTTAATGAAACCTGTATCTATATCATAAAGCTTTTTATACTGTTAGTATGAAAAAAAAACTACGTTCAGTTAGTAAATGCCAATCATGTTCTTTAAATTAATTCTCCGCTGAGTCTAAGTAAGAAAAAGTTCTATGAACAAATTATTTTTCTAGAAAATATACTAAAGATAAATTTAGTAGAATTGTACAAATATATGGCTAATGATCCTAGAAACTTAATTGTACATGACATATTTGAAAATAGATTTAACTCTAATTGCAAAAGAAAAGTGCTTTGTCCATAATTTGAGAGAAATGAGGTGCTTTTCATTGGAAAAGGAAATTTGTAGTATCCTAAATCAGGTAAAATGTAAGTTTCCAAAGTAGGAGATATAGCATTATTTCAGCATTATGCTATTCATTGAATACTAATTATACGTGGGGCCAAGATTGTAGAAAATACCAAGAAAGTAGATAAGATATCATCATTCCCTTCAAGGGCATAGGTTCTACTAGAGAATATTAAACTGGCATGAAAGGTTTATCATACACATTGAAATGTCATAGATGCTATCATAAATACTTATATACATTCTTTAAAAAAGCAAAAACATATAAAATCATTTCAACCGTGGGTACTGAAAAGAAGTATCTGAAGGATAAGCCATTTTGATTGATCCATGAAGTTTAGTCCACAGCCTAATACTCCATGTGTATTTCTTATCTATTGCCACATAAAAAATTATCCCCAAATTTACCCCCAATTTTAATACACATGTATTATCTCATAGTTTCTAGGGATCAAAAATATGGATACAGCTTAGCTGGATCCTCTGCCTTACACTGTTTCACAAGGCTACAACCAAGGTATCAGCCCAGGGTCTGACATTTCATCTGAAGAGAAGGGATCCACTTCCATGTTCACTTGGCCTCTGTTGGCAGAACTCAATTTCTCAGATGTGGTCAGACTGTGGACCTCAGCTGGTCAGAGCATACCCTCAATTCCTTGTGACGGGCCTCTCCATCATGGCAGCTTGTTTCTTTTGAGTGTGTAAGTCAAGTAAGGCAATAAACAGAGTGTACTAGCAAGATCAAAGTCATAAGCTTTTGTAACCTAGTAATGGAAGTGACATCCCATCACTTGTGTTGTATTCCACTGATTCGAAGCAATTCCCTGCATGCAGCCGACACTTAAGCAGAGAGTAATTGCACATGGACAGGAATTCAAGGAGGTGAGGTCACTGAAGGCCAACTAAGAACTCTGCCTACCATAGGGGTTAATAAAAATAGTTACAGATGCTCTACTGGAGAAAACAGGGATAAGAAATGGCAATCACATGTGCTAAAGAAAACTTTCTTGGGGCACTATGCAATTGGATCAATCCTTGAGGTATTAGTTTAGTAGCCTGCTGACGTTCCAAGTAACAACACATTTTCATTTTGCAGCTTGTTTGAGTTAAGTGAGTTAAGAATTACTTTTGAAAAAAAAAAAAAGAATTCCTTTTGAAAAAAAAAAAAAGAATTCCTTTTGACTTAAGAGCATATTTTTAAGGGTAACTACTATTCTTTAAGCACTTATTACATGCTAGCCACTGTGTATCTATGTTCTTATTCAATATAACAATATACCCATAAGACTTTATTTTTTATTTATTTATTTATTTATTTATTTATTTATTTATTTATTTATTTTTATAAGACCGTATTTAAATGAGAAAAACAGCATATCATTTAAAGGTATTCTAGCATGGTATATGTGGCAATAATAAATAGATCTATTATGCAATGGCTCAATGCAACAGCAATGTATTTCTTGTTTCCATAACATTCCACTGTCTATCCATGCTGGCAAGGATGGGGAGAGGTGATGGGCCTTCCCCAAATTTTCATCTGGGAGACTTAGGCTAATGGTATCTCTGCTATCTTCAAATATTGTCAGAAAAGTTGCCAGAAAACCATAGAGAAATTCATGTGGGCAGATCTTCTGTACCTAGCCTAAAAGCGACACACATCACTTCTGTTCACATTCTTTAGGGTAAAACTCCATCATTTTGCCGTCCCTCATTACAAAGGAAGCTTAGAAATACAATCTAGTTCTATAGGCTAGGAAGGAATGGAAAAGTATTTCGGTAAACAAGTAGCAGTTTCTGCCATAAAGTAAGTGTCTCTAAAATAAAAAAAGTAAAAGACTATAAATAAGGTTGAGATCACTCTGAAAAATTGCATGTGCTAGAGGGTGGCACACCCAGACATGTCCTTGTGCTCAGGGCATTCTGATCTCTAGGTTCAAAAAGAAATAACCCAAACCTCAAAATGGTTGCTTTTATCTAAAGCCAGAGTGCAGCAAGGTGATGTATTCAATCCCATCTTAGGATAAGCTCTAGGATAGGATAAGGAAAATTTTAGCCATTTATTTCAACCTTCAGCTGCCTAAAAAACTCTTGAAAAAACTAAAAATAAATATCCAGCTACAGTGGCCATTTAAGAGTTCCTGAAGGGTGACTCAGTCGGTTATGCGTCCGACTCTTGGTTTCCGCTCAGGTCCTGATCTCATGGCTCCTGAGATGGAGCCTCCATGCTCCATGGGAATCTGCCTGGATATTCTCTCCCTTTGCCCCTTTCCCCACTTGTGTTCTTGCTCTCTTGCTTTCTCACTCTCTTTATCTGTCTCTAAAATAAAATAATAAATCTTGAAAAACAAAAAGAGCTCCTGAGATACAGGTCAGTATGTATAGATACCAGAGAAGAGCAGAGAAAGCTGAAGAACATTCATGATATTAAATACAGGCCACAGGAAATTTCATGGGCTTCATTTTGGGAACATCACTGTACTAAGCACCACTTATGTTTAAATCAAGGACCAGATCAAGAAACCCAAGAAAATAGTATCCTCTTGATTTTCTAATATTTTCACAATATAATTGCTCTGGATTTTATTTCTTTTTTAACATGCCCTACAAACATAAGCCTACCTTAATGATGGTTGGCCTTCAACAATTATGATAAAACATTTTATCGTCTCACCAACAATCACTATATACAATTTTCATTAGTCAATCACTAACCACATATTTTATATCCAAGAGTCACCTAGTGACCTGACTTGTGGGGCTCCGTATTCATCAACTAAATATTGAAAGCACTGCTTTACACCCTCCAATTCATATTTATCTACTTATTATCCACCATCCATTGATTCCTCAGAAAGAGAAGATTAAAATATATATGATAGAATATATCCCACTGACAAACGACTAGTTTACCTACATTGTTATTGCCAAGAACACGCACAACCCACTGCCTTCTCTATCCAAAATGCTCTTTTCATGGTTCAACATTTTATGTTCCAGCTGTTACTGACAGAAGTTGAATGGACCATTAGGCTTTTCTGGTAGAATCTGAGGATCCACTGCAGAAAGATCAAAATTGATACAAGAATTTGCTAATCAGCATTAGGCCAAAGGGAGCCCATTTAAGAGGGAAAAACTCTCCTGTTCAGCTCTTTAAGCATCCCACTCCTCCAGAGGTCAAGTACTTCAAAGTGACTGAGGGCATCAGATCTGAGACTTGTGACTCCTGTGGTACCCTCCAAATGATTCTATCCTGTTTCATTGATACTCACTAAGCTTCCACAGTCTACTCTTTCCCACATTCATTTTCCCATTCACTAAAAATAGAACATTTTAATATTTCATACAAGATTTGAAGACTTCCAAAGATGCAACGATTCCCTTTCAGTGAAAGTCCAATAATCCTTGTCAAATGCAGTCCAGGAAATAGTTCTGGCTAAGAACCTCCTTCTTCTTGGGATGTCTTAGTGTCTTTGGCACCTTAGATGAAAAGTCTTGTGTGTTTAACAAATTCAGCCTTAATAGGCTATTAACTAGTATAATTAAAAATAAATTCATTTAAATTATTTGGCCTTAGTAGCTTTCCTCTAGCCATAAAAATAGCCGGACATCCATATAAGAATCAAATTCTCTATAGACCATAACCACATGCATCTTCTTCCTAAGTTTTGGCTGATTCTTACCTGATTGCTACTATGGGTCCTTCTTTTTTTCATTGTTTTTTTTTTTTTTTTTTTTTCCTTTTAATCACAGCTCTGAACTTGTTTCAGGTGTATTTTTCATCTTGAAATTGTCTTATCTATATTGTGGACTTTTGCCTTCAATGACTTCATTCCACACCTAACCCTGGCTCTGGACTCTCTAAAACTGCCTGGTTAGAATACCAGACTGGTGTAAAATACAAGGTTAAACGTTTCTTTTAGTATGTTTATGCAAATGCACAAAGACCAGCACAGTTTCCATAGTGCTAGTAACTAGAAATGGTCTTTACAGTCTGCATGACCCCAGGAGGAATTTCCATGACCAAAGTAAAAGTAGCCCTAAGGCAGATTATCAGGGCTAGGCAGGAACAAAGAGGGACATTTCCATCGAATCCCACTGTGTGCTGATGTCAAAACTGATGTCTTAACAGAACGGATTCTGCATGCACCTCTCTACTATGCCAAAGATTCTTTCTAAGCTGGACAGGACCATTACACACCATTATCCCTGCCAGAACCTCTATTTCTATATATATTTGAAGGCTATTTTCCAAGAACAAAACTGAGCCAATCATTGAAAAGCATGGACAGGGCAGCATTTTGTAAAGGGAATTTTGCAATTGGGAGGTTCTAGGGTAGAAACAGATTTGTATGCAATGCACTCTGAAGTTTCAGTTTTTCCAAGTAAGAGAAAGATTATAGGTCTTCTTCAAATAATTGATAAATATCTGAAGTAATTCTGTACGCCCAGATGATGAAGTAGTTGGAGACGGAGGCCCCCCGCCCCCTCAGTCCAGTAGCATGTATAAGAGAAATAATATTACACAGTGGTCAAGTACCTAAGCTTGGATCCTTAAAGATTATATGGCCTTCAACAAGTTACTTAGCCTCTCTGTTCCTCAGTTTCTCCATTGGCTTTTTTTATGAGGCTTAAATGAGTAAAATCATCTAAAGCACTTAGATAATATCTGGCACATAGTAATCTCTCAGTCAATATCAGTGATTTTACTAGGCAATTAGTAATTGCAGACCAAAAATTCACAGAGGCAAAGAGCCAGTATTTCGACCTATTATCTTAAAGTACATGTTGACAGCACCTCAGGAAGCAATGAGACCACTCAAGAAAGTCCTTCCACCCCAAATACTGGCCAACAAAACCCCAAACAAACAAACAAACAAACAAAAAACTAACCTGAATTGTACTATTATCAATAAACATAAGAAACACAAACATGTACATTCTCACACCCATGGATATACCTTTATATACTAGGCACATATGCACAAACAGACCATGAAACCTATAAAGACAATCCACATCATAAACTAAGATGAAAAATAATAAACTTATTCAAGAATGAAAGTAAAAGAAACTCTTGAAAATTTTGCTACAGCAAACAGAAGTGTTTTGGGGAAAGCAGATCTTGTACTCATTATTAAGTGGAAGAGCATGAACACTGAAAGAGGAGATGAAATATTAAATAATACAAAATAGTCTCAGATGAAAGAGATGCTAAATGAATAGCAGGCAGATGTAAAAGAGCACAGGATGAAACAAGGAACTATTGTAAGGAAACTAAAAATAAAATATCTGAATCCATATCAGCTTTAGGAATAAAAAGAACAAAATCGACACTACATAAAATTAAATCAATGATTAAGGAAATCTTGAGAAACTCTCCCAGAGCACAGAGCATAAAGACAAAGAGATGAAAAGACAAGTGAGAAGATTAGGAATGTGAAGTAGGAAGAAATGAAATTGCATTCATGGTCAATTGGTATTTTAGAAGAGGGGATTAGACCAATTGAGGCAGGAGCAATAACTTTTGGTCTAAATGGCCCACAGATACAAGGGGAGGGGAAAAAAAAACACCTTTTTGTATGTGGAAAAAGATATTTTACAGACTGAAAGATTTCATTCTGCAAAAATATTAAAAGTAATTCTTAAAATTCTACTTATTGGATTACTATTCCAAAGAAAAAAGAGGTGGGTTTCAGAAATTAATAGCAGATTAGTGCCCCTTCTTGGACACTCAACATAGAAAATTGGGTGTTAATATCTCTAAGAAATTAAGCTGTAATCTAGTGTTTTCCAAAATTATTTGACCATGAAATTCCTTCTTTCAAAGAATGAACATTCTGCAAAAGTAATGTTCTGTACTGCAGTTTCACAAACATCAACCAATCATATGTTGTGAACTTCTGGAATAATAATGTTATGCAAAATTTTCTTTATAGAGTTACAGACAAAAATCAGATTCCAATTACATTAAGATATAGTGACTATTCTGTATTAATTTGCTAAGGCTGCCATAACAAGTACCACAGACTAGAACTTTCTCCCAGTTCTGGACAAAATAAATGTACTGGCGGAGCTGTTTCTGTCTGAGGCCTCTCTCCTGGGCTTATAGATGGCCATCTTCTCTCCGTGTCTTCGCATGGTCTTGTGTGTATCTGTCCCCCAACCTCCTTTTTTAAGGACACCAGTCATATTGCATTAAGTCCCACCCTAATAACTTCATTTTATCTTAATTACCTCTTTGAAGTCTGTTTTTCCCAAAACAGCCATATTCTGAGGTACTGAGAGTTAGGACTTCAACATATAAACTGGAGAGTGGAGAGAGGAATACAATTCAGCCCATAATGCTACAAAGAGAAAAATAATGCTTTCTGTAGAATTCTATCCAACATTAAAAGCCATAAGATATGAAACAATGAAATCAAGATTTTGTGGGATAAAAAAAGTATATGCTCAGTCATAGTGTAATTCATATATAAAGACAAAGAAATTTTCAACTATACAACGCTCCACAAATTTACTCCGATTGTTCAAGATATAAAACTCAATAAGTATAAAAATTTATCTGAAAAAACTAGGCACAAAATAGTACCCATGTTGAAAATAGGTCTTGAGAATGAAGGTAGTTAAGAAAATGAAACTAATTATATCTTGGATTTGAATTTCCAAAGCTAGTAAATGGACATAGGACTACTGAAGGGCTACTGAAACTATTGACTTAAATATTTCTCCTTTTAGTTTAGTTATGTCAATAGATGTGACTTAATTCTTGATGTTTTTAACTAGTATGTGTATTTGTTCTTTTTCCTTAAAGGTAAACATGCATAGAAATAAAAACAGGCATATAGCTTCCAAATCATATGAAGAAAACAAAGAAAGCATAACTTAAGTCAGTTCTCGAACTTTCTGTTATCACTACACTTTTACACTTTTAAAAATTACTGAAGACCCAAAAAGAGTTTTTGTTTATGTGGGTTATATGTGTTAACACTTGCCATATTCAACAGCAAAACTGGGTGATTTTAAAAACACAGTTATAGGCAAATACACATTCCATTAACCGTCCGCATGATGATATCATCACTTGTCATACAACCTCTGGAAAACACTACTGTACACTTACTTATTAGAAAATGAGCATTGAATAAGGCAAATGATGTCTTAGTATCATTATGAAAATAGTTTTGGCTTTGAGAACCCCTTAAAAGGGCCTTGGGGACTCCCAGGGGTTCCCAGATCGCTTGTTGAGAACTGCTGATTTAAATACATGAATAGAAAACACCAATAAATCCAAAAAGAATTTGAAAAAATAAGGCCAAATTTGTCCTTTAGAAGATATTACAAATAAAGCTGAAGAATGAAAATTGATTCACTGTGATGCAAAAGCATCTGCAGGTTGGCCTCCCTTCACCCCCTACAAAAAAACTGTCCTTAATAAAGTGCCCCTGTGTCCCTCCATGACATTTCCTGCCAGTTTTCTTCATGTCTCTTTTATCATTGCTTTTGCTTATTTAATTAATTATTGTATTTGTTTGTTTGTGTACTTCTCGGTCCTTCTTTAATTTCTACTTTTCACCCTCTTGTATTTTAGTCCCATCTTTAAGGATATCTCGTTCACTCTCCTGGCTTAATAGCATCTTGATAATTCCTCAAAGTTTTCAATGAATGTACTCATATTTATATGTTCATATATCAAACTGCATACAGGACACACCCACTTAAAAATAAAACAACCCTTTTAAGTTCAACATATTCAAAACTATACTGAGAAAGTATCTCTCACAAAAACAGTTTTTCCTTCTACTCCATTTCATTAGTTATTACTTGTTTTTACTTGCCGGTTATTTTACAAATCTATTTTCTTCTTTTGCTGTTTATTATTAATGACCTAATTTAGAACTTTGTCATATCTTCCCTGAACTATTGGAAAACCCTCAGATGTGGTCTCCTAGCCACCAACCTAGACTTCCTTTCAATACTTTCCATCTTCATCACAGCAAGCACCCTCAAGGCCAAATGCTGCCATTGTAACCTAAACTTACAGTTTTTATCACCTACAAAGCATCTTGTATGACATGCAAGTCCCACTACTTACCACTATCGTGTCATCTCTGACATTCTGCTCATACTGAAAATAAATGTTATATATATAAACATATATATATCAACATGGAAAATGTTTAATTGGAATTTTAAATTAAAAAATATAAATTGCACATAAAAACTATGATCAAAACTACACTTTTAAACTCTTATTTACAAAGGAAAACAATACTGAAAAAAAAATACCACAACATATAAGACTGATTTTAGAAATAAGATTTTTCTCCTCTCCCCAAATATTTGGTAATGTGATCATACTGCTTTACAAAAGAAGAAAATACAGTTTTGCTTGTTTTAAAGATCCATTAAACATAAATCTCAGAGGTTTCCTGACATTATAGTAATATCAATATTTGCATCTTCACGATGATATGTGATCTGAGCAAAAGAAGCTGTCCACTGTATTTAAATTTTTTTCTCTTTTCACTATGATGTTTTGGGGATTACATAACAAGGTGCCAATGCAGAAATTAAAGTTCATATTCCTAGTAAATCACTTTTGTATCAAAATACTTTTTTTTAAAAGATTTTGTTTATTTATTCATGAGAGACACAGAGAGAGAGGCAGAAACAAAGGCAGAGGGAGAAGCAGGCTCCATGCACGAAGCCAGATGTGGGACTCGATCCCGGGACCCCAGGATCACACCTGGGTGGAAGGCAGGCGCTAAACCCCTGAGCCACCTGGGGATCCCCTTCTATCAAAAATACTTATACTCTGCTTGGATATACAACACTGTCGATCTCTTTGGGAACTTCAGCATTCTTCCTATATAGTCTAAGAGTTCAGGATCTGAAGCTAGAATGCCTGGGTTTGTCACCCGAGCTCTGCCATTTACTAATGGCATGCACTTGGGAAAGCTATCTAACCCCACTGCACCTTAGTTTACACGTGTATAAAATGGGAATGATAATAGCCTCTACCTCAGGTTGATGAGGATAAAATGATTAAACTATGTCGAGCACTTAGAACAGGGCTGGGCACATATCAAACACTAAGTAAATGTTAATTATCAACTATTTTTGCCATAATATTGTGTATAAGTACACTAAGTAGATCTGCATGTATATTATATGGTATATAATTTTATATATATTATAATTAACTTTTCACATGCATTATTCATTTGAAATCTCACCACGAGCCTGTGAAGATAGGTAGGGCAGGTATTACAACTGCTTTTGCATATGAGAAGTCAAAGTCTCACAGAGATTGGGTCACTGGCCCAGAGTTTGAAAATTAGACATTTACCAGATAAAACACACTGACTCATGAATATTCCACTGTCGCCCCAGGGCCCAGGCTCATCATGACCAAAGTATCTGAGTGAGATGAATTCCCTGGCCAAAGGCAAGGAGCTAGAGATCTCTGCTTGTTTTCGTTTCTTATTTCAATATAAATGGGCATATACTTATAAATGTTTAACAACAGGCTGGGGCGGGAGGGAGCTCTGATTTATAACAGTTGCCCATTCCTTGTTTCTGTGGTATAAATATTCCCACTATGGGCAATTTCAAGCTACCAATCTGGTGTCAGTGAATACAGAGTTTGGAAGAACTGTGCACCAGGGGCTTTCCCTCAGCTACCTGAGCCGGTTCCAGTACACCACGGAACATAAAGAAAAATGACACAAATGGAAAACTTTGACCATGGTTGGCATCCCACTGTTTAATTTAATGTTGAAGCTATTTCTCTATCAACACTCTATAGGAATTCTGGGTAACCAGACCACCTAACTGTTTTCACTTAAGACTTTAGAGGCATCTCACATTAGAATGACTACCCAGTTATAAAATCTTCCAGGTCACATCTTTTTTCTTTCTGGGTTTTAGTGTTACCCTGAACCATACAGAGTTGCTCACCAGTTTCTCATTTTCAATGCACATGCAAGGAAGCACTGTATGTTCTGAGATGTTTATTGGATCCTTGGCTGTTACCAAGAAAGGCGCATTGATGAGAACTGCTCTGTCCTCAGGGGAAGTCAAGGAAAGACAACCAGGAAAATCCCAACCAGATCTTCCTCCAACTGTATCAAATTCAGATACCACACTTTTCCAGAGGGATAGGTCTCTTATTCTCCTCTACTAGTGCTATATATGGGTCCTTGCCAGTAAGTACCCTGACATTGCTGCGAGGCCAAAGGAGAACATTTTCTTCCAGGTCCTCTATCATCTCCTTGAAAATTCAGTGTATTCAACACAGACTCTCTACTGATTTAAGGGAACTTGGGAAAATTCTGAATACCTTCTGATTTGTCTTGTGAAATTGCTAGGAGTAGTTACCCCAGAAATGGCAGGCCAGGGGCTCCGAGGTGCTTTACAAACACGAATGTACTTCTGAATACTCATGAATTCCCAGCCTGGGCCACTGGTAAGACATCTTCAATGTGTCATAATACAATTGCTTGTTGTATTATTATCCTAAGTACTATTGTATCAGTTTGCACTTACTGAAAGAAAATATCCAAAACACTACATCAACACCTTATTGTGTAATTTCCTGGTGTGCTAGACGTACATTTAATCATGGATCAGACTGACTTAGCAGAGTGTAATCGGTTACCTACAAGTCTGGTTCTGATGTGAGCCACCAGTGCTCCAAATTCTCAAAATACAAGATTGCCTTGTATTGCCTGCTAAACTCTCAAAGATCATTGGTGATTAGAAAAACCCTCCTCTACTGACATGTGGAGAAAGTGACAATGCTGGAAAGCACCAGTTCTCGATTAAAAAGACATGATCAACTTACCCCTTCTCATTTTCATACTTCCACCCTCCCCACCATGTACCACTGCTTCAAAATAATCACTCAGGGACTGGCTTCTAGATTTTTCTGTATTGAGTTTGACAGATGAGGCTTAATGATAAGTAACCTGCCTGCAGCAGAAATAACTCTATCTTGTGCAATATGTTAAGCCTTTGCCCTGGTGGTAGGAGGACTGAGAGAAACAGTGTTGATTAAATAACTCTATGTAAATATATGTAGCATGAGCACCACAACAACATATTGCACTTAAAATGCTGCAGCATCTAACACTTACTCTGGCTTTTTTTTTTTTTTTGTATCCACAAGAAATGCTACTGAACAAATCAGAAAGGGAGGAGAAGGTGTTAGAAAAAATCCGAGGGCATACATCCCAATTTTCTGTCCTCTAAAAGCTGACCCTGAGATAAAGATTTAGGTCAAGTGATTTATTTTGGAGGTGATCCCAGGAAGCACAGTGTGAGCATGACTGAACAGGAAATTGGGGGAGAGTGCCATTAAAGGAGTTATGTCAATGGGTAAATGACCACTGTGAGCAGCTGGAGTTCAATCCCCCTGAGAATCCTCAAAAGACAATGTAAACAAACCCCCAGGTAGCACATAGCTTGGGCACCTAGCCATCTCTTCTCTCAGTGGCTGACGGTGGCTCTTGGTTGTTGGATTTTAAAACAAGACACTTTGGGCTTGCTTGGTAAGCTAGGTGAACATGATCTCGGATAGAGAGAGACACTGTGCTTCAGGTAGGAAGCCACTGGTATACAAAATAACTGTGCATCAAAGCTGCAGGTGAACCTTGGAGTGAGCAGCGGGGAGGGGTATGAATCAAGCCCTGACAGCGTCTGCTACAACACACCCAGTTAAAGCACGGTTGGTTCAAGGTTGGAAGGAATCAAAACCCCAAGACTAAGTGTGCAAAGGAGGTGATGGCAGCTACTAAATAAGCCATGTAAATCCACTTTCCCCTCCAGTCCTCTTGCTACTGCTCTCCTGTCAGGAGACTCCCCAACCTCACAGTAAACTCCCATATAGCAGCAGTCATCAAGGCCTGCACAGCCTACACGTTTCTCCATTCTCTGGACCTAGTGCTCCCCCTTCTCTTATCCAAAACTAAACTTATCTGTCCTGTTGCCTATTTGTTCAGAGATATTTTCTGCTTCAAAAGTGAAGCATTATACTTTACCATCATTACCAGATAAACTCTTATGTACTAAAAGGTTGTTGGTTAATGTACTATCTCACCCAAGGGTATTTATAATTTGTCAGTGGGCTAGTGGATACTTAATGCATTAAGGTGACAATAATATACTCTTAGGTATAATGGTAGATCAATAGTAGAAGGTTTTACAGGGAGACAGGCATTCTCATTTACTTATGAGATTTTTTCCTTCTAAATGGTTTAGGAAATATATTTCCATTTCAAAATTCACACTAAATAATATTATGCTGAAATCTCTAAGAAGTTCAGCTTTAATTATATTATTTTAGTTGTTCCTTAGATATATTACAAAAAAAAACACTTTAAAAAGCTTAACCTGTTTTCTTCCTTACTTTTTAAAATATAACATTTGAGATATACAAATACATGTAACATATATATATACATATATATATGTATATATGTATATATATATTTATACATAAAATAATACATCAAATACCTCTGACCTCACCAAACAATCCAAGAATGAAAAATTTACCAATAACCGGGCTACATCTGTTTGTTCTTCTCTATGTCCCTCTTCACCTTATCCCCAGAAGTAACTAACTCCTGTCTTGAATTTTGTATTTGTCATTAGTTTGTCTTTTTTTTTAAAAATGTTTTTTTAAATCACATATGATAAATGAATAAACAATATATCAGCTAGTTTTGCTTGTCTTTGAGATTTATGAAAATATGTAGTATTTTGAAACTTGTGACTTTTTATTTTTCAATGTGGCATTCCTAAGTTTTACCCATATGGCCACACATAACCTGTAGCCTTAGAGCATTCTTTTTATCACTATGTAAAATTCCCTTGTAAATATATTTCAATTTATTTATCATCTCCTACAGATAAATATTTGAGTTGTTTTCAGTCTTTCTGCTATTTTGAGCAATTTCCCCACAAATATTCTTGTACCTGTTTCCTGGTACATATGTGCAAGAGTAGGTACCCAGAAGTGCAAAGGACTATTCACTTACTGATATAAACCTATATATGAAAATTTCAATCTCACAGGATAACAACCACTGTTTTCAGAAGTGGGTGGAAATAAGTCAGACTTTCTTTCCTTTTTCCAGCATGCTGGAAGTCCCAGGAGTTAGAACTCACCATGATAAGCAACACCCACAAATAGAAGAAGACAACTTTTTAAAGCAAAGTCCGTGTCTGAACCCATTTGTATTAAGGTACCCTCTGAGGAGAAAAAAAAACAGGCATTAAACACAAATAAGAGAAAATAACATTTTTTGCTTTCAGAAGGGTGCTGTTCGGATAAAGGCAGACAAGTGTATTGTGTTTCCTCAAATTCTCCTGGAACTCTTCCATGTCTCTCTCCCCCAGCTTCTTGGGTGATTTGGAGCCCAGCCAATGCAGAAGTATGTCATGTGCAACTCATAAATAGCTGAAGACAGCTGGACCAATCAGCCCTGTTAGAGATTATCACAGGAAAGGCTGCACGGTTGGCTAGATTTTATTTTTTTCAGGCAACAGGAGTTCTATGCATGTCATCTTTTCTTTTTTCTTCTCTTTTTGGACATCCGTTTGGTGGTGTTTCCATTACCATGGCTGGTTTGACCATGGATTGAGTAGGCTTAGCAGAGATAGCTGCCTGTACTGGACTATTTCAGTCTCAATGTTTTCCTTGGTTATGAACATAAATTTACATAACAGGTATGTTGGTTTCGTGATTAATGTGCATCTTTCCATAAAAATTGTTCCGTGGTATAGTTGTGCTAGTCCAGCCTGAGTGTTTGGCTGGACTGAATAGCTAGGCCATTAGAGATGACCCACGAATTTGTACAAAGGTAGTTTTTCAATATTGGGATGATGTGTTCTGTTACCAGGACAAATATCAGAAGGTGGCCTACTGGGCAGAGCATATCAATTACTGTGAGATATCAGTAATTTGTCATTATTATTGCACATGGCTATGGCATTGCTTGCGATTTTCCCATTTTGGAAAGATACGCTTTCAGCATAGAGTCTTAATTTTTCATTTAATGAGACAATCTCCCTCCATTAGGGATCAGTGACAAACTAGTGGTTGCTACTCAGGCTAGATACCAAGGAAAATGGAAGTCTAACGTCAAAGGCTCCAATAAGCTGTGAGACTATTCTAAGATACTATGGAGAACCAAAGGAGATTAGCAGATCCGGAGTAGGGGCTGTTTTACTGTTGCCCCTTGTTCCATGAACTTGCTATAGGGAAACTCTTCTCAAATTTGGCAGCTTATTTGGTGACTTGGTATCCAGGCTGCAGCTAAAGTTCCAGTTGTGGAGCATGTGGTTTATGGATCCAAAGAAGCCCATCTAGGGTTGGGCTTCATTCTTTATATATTTGTTCCTAACTCTGTCTTCATACTGCCTTTTGGTCATTTATTTATAAATAATTCCAGTTCACTACTTTTTTTCTTTTTTGTGTCTTCTTTTATACATGTGTTTTCTTATAGCTTTATGGCATAACTAATATACAAACAATATGCACATATTTAATGTACGTATCTTGATGAGTCTGGACACATGCACTTGTGATATCATCACCACAACCAAGGTACTATCACCTCCAAAATTTCCTTATGTGTGTGTGCTCTGTTTTCTCTACTAGGAATGCTTAACAAAACCTTCACACCCATGGAAAAACACTTCCCTATTTCCCCCTCCCTACAGCCCCTGGCAGCTACCATTCTGTTCTCTGCTTCTATGAGTTTTGGTGATTCTGTGACAGGCTAATTTTACTTAGCATAATATCCTTCGGGTTCATCCATATTGCTTCACATTGCAGGATTTTTCTCCTTTTAAGGTTGAATAATATTCACATTTTTTTAAATCCATTCATCCATCAGTGGCTATGTGAGTTGTTCCCATACCTTGGCTATTGTGAATAATGTTGCAATAAACATTGGGGTACAGATAGCTAAGAATCTGATTTTTATTCTTTTGAAATATACCCAGATGGGATGAGAACTGGATGTTATACCATATATTTGCAAACTGAATTTAAATAAAATATTTTTTAATAAAATATATCCAGAAATAGTACTACGATATGATCCAGCAACTTTATTTTAAATTTTCTTACTAAAGATTTATTTGTTTTATAGAAAGAGAGGAGGGCATTCACACACCTATGAGTGGAGGAAGAATCTTGACTTCCTGCTGAGGATAAAGCTTGACGGGGTGGGGGTGGCTCGATCTCACAACCCTTTGATCATGACCTGAGCTGAAACCAAGAGTCAGGCACTTAAGCAACTGAGCCACCCAGGTGCCCCATGGTAGTACTAGTTTCAATTTTTTGAGAAACCTGTCTGTTCTCCATAGTGGTTGCACAAATTTACATTTGCACAAACAATGTAGAAGTGTTCCAATTTCTCCACATCCTCACCAAACTTGTGTTTTGATAATAGTTCCCCTAACCGGTGTGAGAAGATATCTCATTTTTATCTGCATTTCCCTTTGTCTTATCTACTACTATTTAAACTGTCCATTGAGGTCTTTTTTTCCCCTCACTCTTGTGTTTTTCATTCTGGAACTATTTTGTTTTTCAAATCTCAGTTCATTCCTGATAATTTTTGTCTCATGCTCATATTAGTTAATGCAGCTTTTGGTTCTTTAAAGATTTCTTATGCAATTATATGAATTGTTTAATAATTCCAATATCAGTATTCATTGATATCTATATCTTCTGTGCACAGTTTAGATTTTTAACATGCTAACCTCTTCTGTGCTTGATGATCTTCCATTATAAATGTTATACTTAATCTTTATGTGCCCCATGGCCCAAACGAGGAAAACTCTCCTCTAAAAATTCCTTTTGGGGGTGACTAAGAAGTTTATCAATCTGGAATCACTTCAGTCCTCTTCTTGATTTTGCAAGGGAACCCCAGTTCCACTAGGATGGTTCCAGTTCACTGTTAATGTGTGTATGTGCATGGAAGAGGCAGTAGAGACGTCTCGAAGACATGTCCTGCAGCTTTAGAAAACTAAAAACACCTCAAAGGTGACCTTGTCATAATATAGCTGCTTTATAGTGGAAGGGTCCATTAGAACATCTAACTGGCCAGACTCCCAGAAAGAGAAGTATAGAAATCTCTTCAAGTATATGTATTAACATTTTGGGGACATCAATTCTTCAAGATACACAGTTGGGGAACCAATAAAACATACAAAATACTGGATTACTTTTCAAAGGGCCTGGGTTCTATTCTTCTTATCACTACTCCACTATGATTTCAAATGTTATGGTCTATTCATTCCTCTGTTACATGTATACCTGTGCATAATTTTATCTTTTAGATTCAATATTCTTTTCTATCAATCTTGTTTTCTTGAGTTTATCATAACTAGAAAAAGTACATGTTTGAATTTCTAACCTATATAATTTTTCTCTGATGACTAAGAATAAGTGACCAGAAATTAGTAGTTGAAGAGATGAGAGAAAGTGACTAACAGCTTGGATAATCCATAAAACAGTTTGCCATTTTTAGACAACTAGGAGACATTAGTATACATTTAACTTCTTCCTTAAATGAGTTTTAAAATGACATTCTACTCTTCTGCTAGGTGAATCCCCCTCAATTTACATGTAATGAAATCAACAAACACACAGAAATATTTCAGGGGCACCTGGGTGGCTCAATGGCTGAACATCTGCCTTCGGCTCAGGTCAAGATCCCGGGGTCCTGGGATCGAGTCCCACATTGGGCTCCCCACAGGGAGCCTGCTTCTCCCTCTGCCTATGTCTCTGCCTCTCTCTCTCTGTCTCTCATGAATAAAATCTTTAAAAATAAATATTTCATATAGTCACTATTTAATCGATGCACAGTTATGAATAATCCAGGAATATGCACTGCTGTTCTGGAAGAGAATGTATCAATTTCCTCTATTGTCCATTTTAATGCTTTATTTTTAAGAGTCTCTGTCTTTATTAAAAATTACTTATACATGGAATTAGTACTTTTAATTTTTGTCAAATGAACCAGGATTCTTTAGGGTTACACCTTTAGATTCAACCATTTTTCTCTTTTCTTTGAAAATACTGTGATTTATTAGCATGCCTATTAAAAACAAAATTAAAATTTGAATCCTGCAACTTAGTATTTTCTAAGAAATATTTAGGCACATAAAAGAATCTATAGTAACATCTACTCTTCCTTTTGTAACTTATAATTTTTTTGCCCTTAATTTTTTTGGCATTTAACTTTGTATCTGGTATTTCTCCATATTGGCATATGAAAATTTTTCCTCATTTTTAAATAACTACATAGATACACTGTCACTATGGACAGATGAGTTGTTTGGAAGTTTTACTTATTAAAGCGAATACTGGAATATGGACCCTTGCTCACTTGGGCAAATCATCCACAAGACAAATTCTGAGAAGTAAATACTGAATTAAAGATAATGTCTCCTCAAATAAGATACACAAAGTGTATTTTCCTTAGGCAGTTTGTAAGATTATCTACTTCCCATATCATTGCCAATACTGAATATTATCAAACTCAACTTTTATCATCCTGGTAGTTGTGAGACACAATATTGTTTTTCTTCCATCTCCTGTTCCGTGCTTGTCCTTGTTTCTGTCTTCTGCTTTAAAACTTCATATAATGAATTTTGGATCTCCTGGCTCAAACCCTGGCATCTTTGAATTTTTGTCCCATATTTTTCATTTCTTTGTCTTCTGCTCTAAATTCCAAGACATTTAATCTTCTTTCTCAAATCACTTGTTAGGAAATACTTCCATTAAGTTAGTTTTTTTCTGTCATTCAGGGATTTTCTTTTTTAATTTTGTCAATCATAATTTTGAATTCCCAGGGACTAATTTTGTTCTCTGATTACCATTTTTATAATAGCAGTCTGTGAGACACTTCCTCAAATCCCAGGATACTATTTCCCAGAATTATTTCTATTTGTTCTTACTGATCCTCCCCTTTCAACTACTGGGTTTTCAACAAACAACTGATGATATATGGTTGTTGGTTCCCATTTGTGACTGAAGGACCAGGTTGACTGGTATATTTCACAGGTATACATTGCCCCGAAGATAGGTCAGTTCTCTAAAAGCGCCCATCCTTTGATTGGGGATGGGTGGACAAGATAAGGAAGAGGGATGCTGGTGCCAGTATCCGTGTCACTGGACAAACCAGACAGATCCTTAGGCTTTGTTTGGGGTTTGTGAGCACTGGGCAGGTTAGCAGGTGGGGAGTCCTCTAAGTGAACATTTTTAGGGTCTATTCCCAGGTAGATGGAGCATTATAATGCTTTGCTTCTTGGACACATAAAAATGCCTTTTCTGGTCCCCATCCAACTTTTCCTAGTGATAGCAAGGATGTAAGTAAAATTCTGCTCACTTTCTTTTCCACCCTAATGCCCACCCAAGAAATCCTTCCCAATTCTTATTTTTTTTTTTAAAGAAGACATGAAAGTGGATCTTCTCCAGAACAGTAACGTCCTTGTAGGAAGAGCAGGGAGCATGGGATTCCCAATGGCTCTGGCCCCAGATGACTGCCTTACTGCCCACTAATGCTCATTTTCTTACTCCTTGAAAAAAAGATTTTTAAAAAAAGACTATTCATTTTAGGATGAGAGACAGAGAGAGTACAGAGCAGGGACGGGGAGTGGGTAGGGGCAGAGGCAAAGAGTCTCAAGCAGACTCTGTGTTGAGCACAGAGCCCCAGGCAGGGATTGATCTCACAACCTTGAGATGATGACCCAAGCAGAAACCAAGAGGCAGACGCTCAACCAACTGTGCCACGGAGGCAGCCTGAAAAAAATTTTAACAGTTCTGACTGAGGTATAACTCACATGCCTTAAACTCTTTTGCTGACTCTAGATTAAGCATTTCTCCTGGGTTCCTGGGAGGTCTTGCCCATCTCCCAGGGGATTTGAGCTATGCCCCTCCTTCCTCTCTATTTTTTCTCTGTCACCTCTGTTCTAGTTTCCAAGATTCTCTCCAACTTTCTGACTCCCAGCTGCCCCTTTTTAAAGTTGGTGGGGTTTTTTGTTTGTTTACACACAGCATAGCTTCATTCTTTAAAAATATTTCTTTTTTTTGTTACTTCCGTGGGATCTCGGGAGGAAAGCAAAGGTAAAACCACGAGCTTTACTCTACTTCTTTCCAAGTTCCATATTTTTATGACCTAAGGAGCTGATTCACTGCATTTATGACATGTATGCTTTACTAATAAGCGGCACCGAGCACATATCCTCTGAAAATACAATGGGTTGATGGAGGCAATTCACTTAGAAGATTTTAAGAACTCCTCCCACCCCCATTTTGGAGGGAAGATTAGAAGTCTCTAAAGAGATGACACTTTCAGAAGAATTTGTTAGAAGTAACACAAGATATTGTTATCACACAAGAACCTATATGGCATCAAGCATAGTGTTTTGAATCTTAAGAGTATACACACACAAAAAGGCTTGATTGATTTAGACCCCTAATACTTAAACTTCAGTTTCATTTGTGTTTTTCTGAACATTAAAAAATATACACACACATACATATATATATATATATGTAGGTGTATTTCAATGAAAACATGGGTTTAGGTTCTATAACAATATACATTTATGGCTTCACTATTCTAAGACTTTCTATACTTCTCGTGTAATACATTCTGTTACAGTCTTACATTAAACCATCTACCAGAAGGACTGACATTAGTTGTAGGATAGAGTAGTCACAGCTCTTTAGACATATAACTACTGTGCCATTTTGATGTAATTCTGTATAAATTTCAAACATTTCTATTTAACATAATCAAGTGGTATGAAATCTTCTTTTTAAATGGCAAGTATACAGTACTAGCTCAATTGGCACTTAGCAACAGTCCTTTTACAATATGCACAATAGCTTCCAGCAGGGAGTTTTTTAAGGACCATCCTTTGAGAGCACAAACTCACACATGTACAATCAGTAGACATCAAGGTTCTATCTCCAGCTCCCCTTGAGATGTTATTTAGCTAATGTACAAATGTTACAGCTAAGCTGTTAAGCCTGAAAAATAGAACACACAGTTGTATGCAGGTACACTCATTTTTCATTCTCTTGGCTAATATCTTCATATCCTAATTCTACATAAAACAGTATCTAGAATGAGCTGGGATTAATTTTTAGAGTGGGGGCATTTTTCCCTTTTAAAAAATGCTGCTAAAGAGCATTTGTGAGTATAATTTTACAGACTAGCAGAGCACATGGAGTGGATATGCAATGAAAGAAGTTGCCTGATTATAGAATATTTAGTTTTCTGTCAGATTATAATTATGTCATAGGCTGCTGACACTTGCCATTGTAACAAAGGATGTATGTGTGATCCAGTATTCTTTGACTATACAGCATGCCCCTGGGACATGGGAACCGGGTCTTATTCACTGTGTATCTCAGTGCAGGCTTGGTGCTTGGCACATAGTTTGTGCTCCATCACTATTTGAGTGCACAAATTAATAAATGGAAAGAGAAAATAATACTTTAAATAAACCAAGGTAATCTTTTATACATCATGTACAAAAACTAAACTGATGGACATAATAGATTTTATACTAAGAACAGGGAAAATTCGACATTTTTTCAGAGCACAATCACATTTCTATTATCTAGTAAATCAGGATTAGGTGCTTCTACACCAGTAAGAATACAGAAGACCCAATTCAAAATTTCTGATAGGATTCCATTATTTTGCAGTTTCATTTACCCTGTTTAGAGTTTATTCTGATGCAGCTTTCAAAATGTGAACAGAATAATCAATAGCCTAGTGTGTAACATGTATACCCAACAGGGCACCATTTCCATCCCACTTCAAACCAGTCTCCCCTTTGCTGTGCCCCCATCTCTTAGGCTATGTTGACTTAACTATTTTTCATTCCCATCTCCCTGAGTTTGACTTATTGGTATCTCTGAGATTGTACGGAAGGAAGACTGGAACCCAGGAAATCCACAAGGGTCCAAATTCAGCTCCCTGCCCAGCAGTTTACCCTTCTTAGTTGACAACGACTGGCATCCTCTAAGTTGACAGATGAGGCAGCTGCTTCCTCTCTACCATAGTGTGTGTTTTTTGGATGATTATGGCAGTGAGGGCAAGGACCAAATCATTATGTAGGAACACCAACCTACTTCTTTCTTTTGTTCAATTTTCCACTTCATTATTAAATTTAGTTGCAAAAGTCTCTTGAGTGTTTCTAGACAAACGTCAATGCCTCTTTTTCTTGCACTTTTACATGCCGTCCTGACCACGATCTTTAAGGTAATATCATAATGAAATTAGTTTTATGGTAGGTGAATTTAGAAAATGATTAATCAACCTCACCCCATTTGACAGATTTAAAAACTGAGGTTAAAGCTTGTGCCTACTTTTGAGCTCAATGACAATAGTAGACCACTCAGTTCCCAGTCCACTGTTTTCACTCCCTTCCAAAATAATTAGATTCTGATGTTTATTAGACTTATATTGAGATGGATTCCTGTTATGGAGTCAAACCAGGCTTTGTTAATGGAAAATATCCAGAAAAACAGAAGAGGCCCTAAATTGGTTGCAATTCTATTTCTTGAAATGCATACTCATGCTTTAATCCCAGATGAATCATATATGTTTTCTTCATTCTTGCTACATTTATTCAAAGAGAACATCTAAATCTAAAAATGAAAAGAGGATACTTAGAAAGTGGTTTTTTTTTTTTGTTTTTTTTTTGTTTTTTTTTTTTTTTTAATTACCTCTTCCCTTCCAAAGCCATCCTCCTTGTGTCGATCCTAAGGTTAGTCTCAATCATCTTATAAATAGAGAAGAATAGTGAAAGATGACAGCACAAATGCCCACAAAAGGACACCATGCTAACCATGAGAAGGTACTTAGGATCCTGTATCCCCACACACGGCCTCTTTTTCAGCCTCTGTTAACAGCCTTCGAGTGCACTTGCTGATGCAGGCAACACAAGATGGGCATTATGTCCCTCTGTCTGCTCAGTTATTTAACAGCGATCCAAAAACTCTCAAGTAAGACTAATACTGTGTAAGTTTTACTGAAACTGGCAACCTGCCACCAAAGGCTTTTGCAGTGTCTGGATCAAGGCAATTCAGAGGACTCTAAACTTTGCAATGGGGCAAAGCTGGCAAACCGAGGCCACCACTTGAGCTCTCCCTTCTTTTCTACAATTTGCAAATGATAGCTGATTTCAAAGTTAAGCTACTAATTCTACAACTTAGTGGGGGCCACGTAAATATGTATATGACAGAGGACTGAATGGTTTTAGGTCTTAAAACTATTTCTAAATTTTCACTGACACACGACGATACGTTGGAAAACTATTCACAGAAGTAGGGAGTTCCCCCTCACACGAAAATCTCTGGAATTTTATTTTGAAATATAGAAGTCTCTGAGCAATAAGAAAGTAACTAACCACATTTACTTCTTTTCCTCTAAAACCTGGTTTTTAAAATAACTGGTGCTGGTTAGAACTAATTGTTTAAACTTTGGTCAAAGCTAAATAATTGGCTACTTCACAATTTGAAAAGCCGTAACTAATTTAAACCATTAAAATCATCTGTGGAGACAAATTACAAGCCAAGTTTTGGGTGGAAAGGATCCAAAGTCCCTGAGATATTAAATTTAAAAGCTTACTCTCTTACCTTTAAAATTCTAAATTACAACATCATGACCCTGATGCAATATATTTTTAAGAGAGTGCTGTGGTACAGTACCCTACATAATTATTTCACTCCTAGGCAAAAAAAGCCCATCATTCAAAGGAAGTAAAGCTTTAAGAAAGTTATAAAGTCCATTTCTTGAGAAACACATGCCATTTACATCACCGATTTCTACTATGCAGTTGTGTCCTATCAACTTTTGGGATGACTGCCTACTATAATATTAGTCTTTCAAAATTTCTTCTAGCTCTCTTTGAGATATAAGCTTGGAAGCAAGTCTTTTTTCAACAGAAAATAAATAAACCTGAAATGGCAATTGATCAAAATTAAAATGATCTTCTTCAATAATTTGCAGTCTTATCAAGCAAGTGATTGCTAACCTAAGTTTAAATATCATTGTTCTGATGTTTCTGCCCCAGGAGCATATAGAATTGTTTTCACTGCCAATTTAAACTTTCTTTTTATATGAGAAATTGAAGCCAGAAAAGTTAAACTTTATTTGGATTTGCTTTCAAGTTGGGAATAGTTTGAGCCCTACTGAGTCACATCTAGAAGATCTATTTAAGTTCTTGCATCTTTTCACAAATCACTAAAAGGCAAATTTGAAAAAAAAAAAGTAAGGACACCAAATAAATGTATTTTCTAACTAAGGATTTTTTTTTTAATCTTCCATTTCTTGGTTTATAATCACCATTACCTTCCAGAAGACACATCACTCTTTGGGTTTCAATTTATAATCCCGTAAAATATTAAAGGAACATATACCATACTATGATGTGGTTTGTTTAACCTTATGCCTATGCCCTTACAGGAAAAGAATTCCCTCTGTTTATACTGTATTATGATTTGTTAGATCTATTTAAATGTATGACTACACACACATACACACACACACAGAAATAGAGAAAGAAAGAACATTCACTAGTGTTAAACTTTTTAGAATTGGTCTTTTAGTAAAACAAATATACTATCTAATGTCTATAATAATTATAGAAGACAAGTTACTGGGATAGCATGAACACATATTTTGATATTTTGAGGGTTCAGAAAGATAACTATATGTCTCTTCAGATGAAATGAAACAAATGCTCACATTTAGGGTTTGCTTTTTCTTGTGGCAGCATAAAATTTTTTCACTGTATCTTCTCTGGGTACCAGAGCAATTATCAAATATTTCTGCCCTCAAAAATATGTTTCAATCAGGAAGGTAATGACTGAAATATTAAGAAAATATTTTCTGGAAAACAAAAAAGGTTTAGAAGTCCCTGATAATTTGCTCTACTCAGCAAAGTTAACCATAAAACACTATATAAGTAAATACAACTTCCTCCAACTGAAATAACCCAGAACTTAGATACTTTGGAAGAGAGTCCCCTATCAGTGAAAAATAGCACAAAGTTAACTTCCCAAGGTCACATACCTCACTTTTATTAGTGCTTAGGCTGGCTCCCAGAAGATATACTTTTCCCCTTTAATATTTTAACTTGGCTTGCTACACTTTAATATGATGACTGAAACTGAAACTTAGAAAATACTTTAAAGATTTTAACACTTCATTAAATAATTTGGTATATCAAAAGGAAAACATACAAAAAGCACCATAAATACATAAACATTTGAATTAAAATGTAATTTAACTAAACACATTTTTTATTACCACAGGCCTTCATTTCAAAGAACTCCCAGTCTAGTTAAGTAATGTGCGTGTTAAGAAATACAAATAAGAGAATGTAATAACTGCAATATTAAATGTGCAAGAAATACTCTCAAGCCATCAGGAACGGCTCAAGGAAGGGTAAAAGAGACAGATGACTTGCAATGCTGAACTGAGCTGGCTCACACTGGCTCTCAACAGCTGAATGTACACATTTTGTCCCAAAAATGTCACACCGGTAGCTTGGAGTTGGCCCTGATAGGAGTATTTATAGCACAGAAGTAGGCAAATAATACAACTCAGGGAATTTTGGGTTGTTTTTGGACAGCCACTAAACATCTACCAGCACACTACTCGTTAGCCACCAGCAGGACAAAGAAGAAGATCCAGTCAGAAGAAACACAGTGGTGGTGGTGGGGGGGGATCATAAAATATTACAACGTTTCAATAAATTTCACGTAGATCAGTATGGCTGGAAGGTAGAGTGTAAGAGGAGAGGGGCAATATATCCCCCAGCAGACACACGTAGGGATTAGATCATGGTGGAGACTTGTAGGAATGTTAAAGAACTTGGGTTTCATCTAACAGATCAATGGTTCTACTGGGTGGCGGTCCTCCAAACATTCCCATTAGAATTACCTGAAAAATTAGGATTCCTGAGTCCTATTCTAAACCTGCCAAATAAGAATCCCTGTGTGTGGACTCAGGAATATGTATTTTTAAAGAAGTAGCCCATGTGTTTTAACCTTCGCTCAAGCTTGAGAAATGCACTGAATGCTTTTGGGTAGGATTAGGACAACGTCACATTTTTAATCCTATCGTGATGAGCTTGCCCATAGCCCATTCTGGGAAAAATCTCAGGATGTAAAATAGATAATACCTTTAGGACAAGAGATGCCACAATAACCTTTATGTGAGGGTTTCTCTATCTCAACACCACTGACATTCAGGGATGGGTAATTCTTTGTTGTGGGAGACACACAACAAAGTGCCCTGTGCACTGTAGAATGTTATGCAGCACTCCTGGTCTCTATGTGCTACATGTCGTTGCTACCTCCCCCAGTTATGACAACCAAAAATGTTTCCAAACGTTGTCAAATGTCCCCTGGAGGAGGGCAAAATCACCTCCGAGAACCACTGCTGTCTATCTTTGGATGTTCCTTGACTCGGCTTATTGAGGTGACTAATTATGGGAATGACCTCACTTCATGGTTGAGACTCAAATTCTCAATGTACAATCCTGGCTTTACCATTGTAGGACTTGCAAGATACCAATCATTAATATTCCACAGTGATCAAATAATTTTAGTATTTAACAAGTATTATGTTTACTTGGTAATGATGTTACATTTGCATGGAAATAATATTGAATGAGTCAACATGTTGTGTGACTATTAAAGGCCTGCCTTTTTCATCTTCTTATCCACACCTAGACTACCCCCCCAACTCCCTATACAATGCCTAAAATACTTCTAAGATGACTTTTCTTAGGTTATTAGTTCCCTATAGAGGTATTCGACTAAAATGCAAAAGTAGACAGATCTTACAAATAATATAGTTTTAGCCTGTTCACAGGAATAGTTTCATCCACACAGGCATAAAGTAACTTTTATTTCTATCTTTGTATCACTAACACCTATTACATCACTTAGTAATATGAGACATTTTAAAAAATATTTAAGTAAATGAAAGAAACAATCTTCCAAAAATGCAGTTTTATAGAGTACAGGACCAGAAAGAGGTAGGTTAGTTTTAACACAAGAGCAAAGGTCAGAGAGGACCGTGGGACAAAGCATACCTTCTGGTTCTAGGAAACAGGGCATCAGAAGGACAGTGGGAGTCAGATGAGGAAAAAAAAAAAAAAAAGCTTATTTGTTTTTAAAAGGGCTGGCCTTGATTATTTGATCCCTTTTCCTTGTTTCCTTTGTTTTTCTTCCCCCCAACGCTTCTTATTTGATGATGTGGATCACTGGATAATGAATGAGCCAACTTAGGGCAATGCCTCAGATTCTCTGCATTTTTCTGGTCTGATAATTTCCTTGCCATAATTGGAAAACTTTCAGATTAAGTAAGTTCTGAATTTTTACAGATAGTGACTCACTGCTTTCTGGGATGGTGGCATACATACTTTGCAGACTAACACTCTCCAGTGTGGATATTCTGGAGAGTGCTCTTTGACAGTGCGGGGCATGTATTTTGGAATGTAGTGTTGGTATTTTACACATTGATTTAATACCTCCATTAGCTCTGAGGAAGATGTTTGGTATTTAATGATTGATACTTCTAGTGGCAAAAAATTAATGGGGGTGCCTGGGTGGCTCAGTTGGTTAAGTGTCCAACTCCTGATTCCAGCTCAGGTCATGATCTCAGGGTCATGAAATCGAAACTCACATCATGGAGCCAGCTTGAGATTCTCTCTCGCCCTCTGTTTCTGCATGACCCTCTCCTCTCTCTCCTCTCTCCCTCTCGCTCAAAAAAATCTATTAATCCTATAGTTATAGTTTCAGATATTCTTTTGCAGATTTTTCTTCTAATGAAAGTTATATAGCTATTAAGCACATTCTGGTAAGTACTGGTATGTCCCCAAATTTCAGTGCTTATAAATTGATTTTCTTAGAACCATGCATGATAACTGTTGTTTGCAAGTGTCATGCCCCATAGGAAATCTGAGTCTTAAAGGAAAGCTATCAACTATTCTGATTACTCATTGGTTTAAATAGCATCGCCTAGTTCTGGTTGTCAATCCTCACAGTGGTCACTTCCTGCATTTAGAAATAAATCACCTTGGTATTATTAAAATATCCTCTGGTGGATACCATACAACAGCTTAAGACATACAGGTAACTATTACCTGTGAGTATTTCTGCCCCCAAATTTTATATATATAGTAAGGGAATGTAAACTCTTTTATCTGGATATAATCATTTTATCCATGGAACAGTCAAAATTATGGCAGACATAAAAAAAATCCCTTTAGAGATTTATAAATGTGTTTACAGGATTATGGTTATTTTTATTGCTGGGGAAAGTGTGAAAACACTCTCCTGCTCTCTCTCACACATACACACACACACACACACTCACCCCTTTGAAGGAAGTCTTAAGAATAAATCAAGAGGTTTTTTTTTTTTTTTTTTTTTTTTACAGTGACGCTAAGGAGCTCTCTCAACCAAGAATACTCTCTCTCCAAGATCCATACCACCTGAATTTTCATCATGTAAGTTATCCTATGAAATTAGAGGGTTTTTTTAAAAAAAAATCAAAAGACATGTGAATGCAGTTAATTCTTGAAAGAAGAATATAATATCTAATGTTTAATGTTTAACTGGCTTAAAGATAAAAAACATAAAATACCAGGACATTCTGAAGAAATAAGAAAGAAAGCCAATGTCAAAAAGGGTTGTCAAGGGAAAATAGAAAAGCCAGAGCTAACTGTCTACTGCATAATTTTGCTTAAAATGGTTTCTGGACACCAATGGTGACAATCAAGATGAGATACCATATGGGAACTTACAGTTATGTAGAAGCTATGATATATCCATTGTTTCTACCCTACCTGATACAGATAAAAATAAAATAATAAGATTATATAAATTCCTACAATAAACATTAATTCTCACAAGATCTCTCTCGAGAATCAAGGTAATTAGGAATAAAATTTAATTTCCCTTGGTTATTTGGTATAATTGTAGCATCTCTATACTCATCTCTGTTTTTAGTAGAAACCTGGTAAACTGCACAAAAAGGAAATATATTAAATATACTATAGAAACTATGATAATTCAATCTTCTTTTTCACCCTTGTTTCTTTGGGTATATGGTTATTATTATTCTAAATGATGATCATATGGGAAACAAGAATGAAAAACAGATAGAACTGAACATTCAATAGCAAACATGGCTTAATTTTCCCAGCCTTATTTTTTAGTTATTGATTATTGCTATAATCAATCATTTAATTCATCTTTGTAAAATTGACAGGTTTTCTTTTTTAAGAGAATGGCTAACTACCTCTGAAGAAGTCATCTGTTTCCATTTAGATTCTGAAGAAAGAAGGGTAAAAATAACATATACAAAGAGAAAACTTTCAACTTAGCTACTTGACTGTCATACCCAATCTTACCGCATCCAGTATTTGGAAAGTTGAAGAGGTTAAACACACACATTTAGTTTGATTTCTTCCATTGTGTGTATGTGTTTAAAATATATACTCAGTTATATTTTTGTATTCCACAGAGAAAAGGCTTACTTGCTTAAATTCTATCCACATGTATATTTGACTGGAGAAAATGTCCATTCTTTTTTCTTTTTAGTAAGGCATTAAATTAGCTTGCTCAGTGAACCCAATTGTTTAAAAACAGGAATTTGACAGAGTATGAATATAGTTTGTTAATTGAATCCACATTTATTTCATAAATGAATATTGCTACTAAAAACATTCCTTGCTATCCAAAAAACAGGGCTCAAAAAAAAAAAAAAAAAAAAACCCCACACCTCTTATGAATAGATCCACGAAAATTTGCTCTTGGTGTTTATGTGGCAAATTGGGAGTTCGCTATTAATTACTACTTCTGAAAAACTGACCTCTTCATTCATTTGTTATTAAAATTTTCTAGGATACTGATCATGAGGTCCTCTTCTCATTGTCTCTACCATTTTTTTTTCCAAAGATGGAATGAAGGTAAAACACCCAATTAAGAACAAGTCAGATTTTTTGTGGCACTGGTCTATTGATAAAATAATTGGAAGCTTCTCTCAACACCTGGATAGGGGGCTTTAATTAGGCTTTTAAATCCAAGAAAGTTCTTTAAGAATAATTTGATCATTGTGTGGATAAACTTATAAAATATTAACTAGATTAAGCTGTATATGAATTATGAGTTATACTACAGGTGTATGAGTTTAGTATTTATTACCTAGTCCTCCTCAACGGGGAGTTGGTAATAATTCTTTTGCCAGGAATTGGCTGAGCCAACATTTTAGTCCTGATTCCCAACAGCTTTTTTGTTCTTAAGTGTGTGGCAGGTTTACAGACTCTATTATGTCTAATGGTCAGTATCTATTCTCAACATGTTGTCCTTCTTGTTATATAGGTCATTCTTCCCTTAAGTATTGTGAACTATTTTCCCCCTTCATGCACTATGCTGTCATGTCCATGGATGTGTCACTTCTCATGTGAGGGGACTTTGCATTCTCTAGCATACCAGCTGCAGGCCCTGCTGACCAGAAAACACAGCACTACTCGTCAGTGTGACTTAGAAGTTACCTTTTCACTCATAAAACCAGAACAAAATATAACAACAATACAAATATGAGCCCTCTAAGTGGCAGCCCTGATTACATGCTTTCTGAATTGTGCAGACTATACAATGGGGGCTTTTACAACTCAGATTGTCTCCTATTTCAGCTCCACAATGAGACTAACACTCTGTCCTCTTCCTCAACCTGACTAGTTCATATAAAGGTTCCTGTACTTTTATCCAACAGAAGGGCTGGTGCTGTTTGCTAGCTTTGTGGCCAGGATCAATACTGTGTTCACTAGGCTGAGGCTGGACTAGGTCTTCACACTTCAGTTGAAACAAGAAACTTATCAGGATTGTGGGGGCAGAGGTCCCCACTAGAGGGTGTGTGTGACAGAATGGGCTGGAGAAAACCAGAGTATGTAATAATATAGAGAGTATATACCGTATCTTGGTGGTATGGCCGAGGTGCATTGGGAGGACTTTAAAAAGTCTAAAGAAAATAGACTCTAGAAAAATGGGAGACAAAGTTCTGGAGTCAAAAGTTCAGAGGCAGCAAGAAGAATCAAAGGAAAAACAGTTTTCAAAAAGGGGAGTGATCTCAAGTGACCACCTCACATACTGATTGTGAAAGCTGAAATCCATAAGGTGCTTGACTAATTCTAAGTTTAATGGGTCATGAAGCTCATACAGGGTCAACCCTGACACGAGGAACACCACCCACCCCATCCCGCCCCCCCCCCCCCCCCCCCCGCCAAGCAATCATCATTTCTCTGGTTCTGAGGTCAACTTCTATTCCAGATGAAGGCCCTAGGTTGACCAACCAGGTGTGCTAGGCTACTCTTCACCTCACGCTTCAGTGGTTTCTCATTGCCTGGATTTCTGCTGCCCCTCCTTAGCAACACTTTAGATCAATGTATTTCATCTCTAGGTCTTTGACTGAGATGAGTGTGTGGTCGTGCTCATGGGGGCACACACTCAGATGCCTGTATGATGCCCAGGGACAAGGCACTGTAGCTAGATTCATCTCTCTAGTCTCTGACCACCCCTTCCCGGGTTCTTCCCATCATTATGTGGTCACACTGTTCTGCTCTTCACACTCGTGCCTCACCAGCCAACCCAAGGGAAGGCATGACTCTCTTAGCTCTCTTTTTTACTTTAAAATGTAGGACTTTCTCTTCAGTGCTATACATCTCATTCCTCTTTGTTCTGTGCTGTTGACCTCTATTAAAGTTTCACAATCTTTCCTTCTTTCTACAAACCTCTGAATGACCTTCTGCACAGTAGGTAGGACAATTTTTCACTTTGCATGAAACCCTTGGGAAGGAAAGAGCTGGCTTCCTGTCAGACTCCTAACAGGAAGACAGAGATGATATTCAAAATATTTAGCAACCAATACAACAGAGGCACCGGCCAATCAGAATTATCTCTGGCCACGGTGCCAGAGGCCCCCTGCTAGACTGGGCACTGACTCTTTCTTTGTGGGATTGCTGGGAGGTTCAAGGAATTCTTAAGGAGACTGAAACAGCAGGGGCTATAGGAGGTACTTGAGAGGCTCAGCAGCTACTTGTCAGTCAGCATGGAAACATTTCCTTTTTTTTTAAGATTTTATTTATTTATTCATGAGAGACGTAGAGAGAGAAGAGAGACACAGACAGAGGGAGAAGCAGGGTCCACACAGGGAGTCCAATACGGGACTTGATCCCAGGACCCCGGGATCACACGCTGAGCCAAAGGCAGATGCTCAACCACTGAGCCACCCAGGTGCCCCAACATTTCCTTACTTGCACACTCGGAACAGCTGTACCCATGTGTGCCAGCTTCATGGCAGATCTGAAGGAAGACCATGTCCCCCCAAACAAATTCTATGTTGATTCCCTTAAACTAGCTTCCTATTTAAAAAACTGTTAAGGTTCAAAGGCTGTCAGGAACCACATAAAAACCTGTATTCCCTTTCAGCAAGCATTATTTATACTCTGGAAATTACTGATCAAAAAGTATGTCATGGCTTTATTGCAAATTATCTTTTTCTTATTTGATGAACTTTTAAGTTTAAAGATATTTTTCTAATTTATTCAACGAATACTCAACTGTGTGACTATGTGCCAAGCACTGAAGATAATGGCAAGGAACATGAAATTCTTGCCTGCGTGAAGCTAATAATATTCTAACCCAGAAGTTTTAATGTAAAAATTTAAATGTCAGAATTGTGCATTTTTGGGATGCCTGGGTGGCTCAGTCTGTTGAGTGTCTATTCATTTCAGCTCTGGTGATGATCTTGGGGTCGTGAGATCGAGCCCCATGTCGGGCTCCACCCTCTGCACCAGGACTGCTTGGGATTCTCTCTCCCCCTCTCCTTTTGCTCTTCTTCCCACTCACAAGCATGATCGGATATGCTCGGGCTTGCTCTCAAACAAAGAAATAAAATCTGTTTTAAAAAAAGAATTGTGTATTACTTAAAAATCCACATGTAGTATAACTGTACATTATACTTAATGTATATTAATTGTACATTTAGTGCCAGCTTCTTTACACGCCAAAATTTGCTTCACAGATGAAGTGTGCTTCACATACTCATGCATGTACATGTGTTAAATTTGCACATCTACAGAGAAAAACAGAAGCGATATGCTATAAAGGCATGAAGAGATCAAAGAAATGGTCCCTTACATCAAAGCAAATATTGTTCGTGAAAGAAAAGTATATATAAAATACAGTCAGTTAAAAATGCAATGTTGCAAGCTCCAAATGAATTCTATAGTATTCCATAAGCCATACCAGCAAATGTAAGACAGAGGGGGAGGGGCACCTGGGTGGCTCAGGCAGTTTAGTGACTGCCTTTGGCTGAGGTCATGATCCCAGAGTCCTGGGATCGAGTCCCGCATTGGGCTCCTCACTGAGCAGGGGCGTCTGCTTCTCCCTCTTCCTCTGCCCCTCCCCCTGCTCCTGTCCTTGCTTTCTCTCTCTCTCTCTCAAAAAAAAAAAAAAAAAAAAAAAGACAGAGGGGGGAACATTGAGAGAGAGAGAGAGAGAGAGAGAGAAAGCCTTAGGAATATTTGTTCATTCTTCTCCATCTTGAGGACTATGTTCTCCTAAGACTCTGAACTTCCTTTGGTAGGGGAAGGAATCCTATCACTTTGATTTCTCCCTTGTAGAGCGTCAAAATCCAGACTGGAGAGGAGGCATTCTGGTTGTACTCTTTCAAGAACACTCCAAAAGGCAACAGACAGAGAAAGGACTTTGAGTGGGAGAGTTTGGATGGTAAGTGTCCCAATGGTTTAGTTTTGGATTTCATGTGCTGTGTTGGCACATGAGAGGGAATCTATCCTAAAAACAGTGTTTCATTGTTACCACAATAAGCAAGCGCTTTTCCAGGGAACCTGACGGGGTGCCTGGCTGCTAAGTGCTAGGAGATTAGGTATCTCAGGCACTAAATTGACTAGTTAGATAAATACAGAATTCTCAGTTTTCAGAGCATGTATATTTTTAAAAAATATTTAATGAAAGAAGTCAGCATGAGAGTTGGTATTTCCCCAAAAAATATTGAGTAGAGTGAAACCACAAGGTCATAAAAATAAACCCATCTGAGTCTTCTGCCAGTTTTTTAGAGGTGAGTGGGAGAATGTTAGAAAAACTAGAGAAACAATGAATGAGTTGCAGATGGGATAAATATAACAGTTTCTGTGGGTGATCATGTCGTGCCATCTTTACTCTTTGCATCTCATCATGTCAGTCATGATTGATTGCTTCAGTCTATAGATGGAAGCCAGGATCCTGGGAATTGTGCTTACAGAGCAAATGCATTCCCTCTCCTCATCAGCACTTCTGTTCCTACACACACACACACACACACACACACACACACACAAACACAGATCTTTCTCAGGGCCTGACTTGAGCAAATAAAAGAACAAAGTTCCACTTAAAAAACTTGGAAAACAATATTACCTGAAGTGGAGAGTTGTATGGACAATGAAAAACTGTATCTTTAAAAAAAGAGAGAGAGACACACACACACACACACACACACACACACACACACACAGAGGCAGAAACATAGCCAGAGGGAGAAGAGGAGAAGCAATTCTCCGTGCAGGAAGCCCCATAGAGGACGCGATCCCAGGACCCCAGGGTCAAGACCTGAGCCAAAGGCAGACGCTCAACCACTGAGCCACCCAGGGGCCCTGAAAAATTCTATCTTTTAATAACTTTGAGAGCGCACAAACTTTACATTTATGTGGGCAGTAGACTATATGGAAAATGTGATGGAAATAGGTAACAGGTCGATGATTCTATCGCCAGAACCAACAATGAACTTTCTAGATCCAACCTATGAACTTTCTATGTCAGAATGATCCCAAAGGTCTCCAGGGTGTCAGAGAAGCAAAGTAATATTCACGGTAGAAGTTGCTTTGTGGATCACCATAGATGTGCTGATTCAAATAAATGAAGACTTTCATATTGCAGTGTTTTATAAACACCGTTCTGCTTGTGATGCAACTTGTGTTAACAGAACGCTGCTTAGTCCTCTGGAGCCTCACAGCAGTAACCTAGACTTTTATAGGTTGATGGCTTTTCTATCTCTAACCAGCCACATGACATTTAAAGCCAGGTCCCATATTATGGTAGAAGCTGTTGGGAACACCAGGTAAAGAGGGCTGGAGAGTCCCAGGCACAGTCTGGTGTTCAAGGTGGGAAGGCAGTTTGTGATGAAGCAACAAAATGGAGTCTGTGATTTCTTTATTTTTAATTCATTCATTCAGTTAGGTTGGACATTGAACTGTCTGCCTGACACAGGACACCCTTCCTCAGGAAATTCTGCTCTTGGCCAAGAAAGTAGAATGAGAAGACAGTTGGGGAAGGTACGGATGACCTGTTTAATTTTTCTAGTAGGATATGCCTGTGAGGGTATAACTATCTCCTCAGAACTCTGATTACGCAGGAAAAACCCCCACCACAAAAAAAAAAAAAAAAAAAATCCCTACCACAGCCTCATGTGCCATCCTGTTATTTGGTTTTAGAAGCATATGCATGAGCTACAACGCTCACCCACTACACATATTCTCCAACATAGACAAAGTAAAACAAAACAAAACAAAAAGATGAAAGAAGAAAAAAAGGGTCTTATTCTTACATGTTGTTTTTTGCTATCATCAACTTTTTTTGTTAGATTCCCCTTTTCTCCTTCCAAGGTAGATGAAGCCTTGGAAGCTGTGTCAAACGCTTGTCAAGCAAGGTCTTCCCAATCATATAGCTATTATATGAAGAAAACTGTAAAACTGTATGTTAACACGACAGGTTTACCTGCCTTTGGCCTAGAAAGTTGGACCTGTACTGTATTATTACATTTTACTTGTAATGAAGGAAAACTTAAAAATCCAGAGTCATTCTGTTATTTGAAATCCCATTATAGGATACATAACTGTATTTATACATCTGATCTTGTATAATCCCTATCCTGTCAGTTTTATAGTAATCAATATGATCTTCCTCCTTCAAGCCCTATTGTCAGTTTAATGGGAAATGCACTGTTTTCATTTATAACCAAAAATTTTCCTAAAAATTGAGATGCAATTATTTTCAGTAGGATCTCATATTCTGACTCTGGTTGACTAAACTTAAGGATTTGGATTTACTTTATCCCTATTTACTTCAATTTGACCCATTTGATGGCCCATTTTTATGCCAACTATCCCCAGGAAAACAAAAGTAGAGTAGAAGTTATTAATCATAGCGTTTTGTAGTTCCTGTCCCAAATTGAGAGGAATTATGCAAACAAAATATCTTATTTCCCTAAATATAATCAATAGTAACAATTTTAAAAGACTGCATAAACAGTTTTAAGAAAATTTCAAAAGTTGTATCTTTGACTTTCTAACAGTTATATTTTATCAGCTTTTAAAAATGATTGTTTTTTTTTTCTTGTGCAGTTGCACTTCCTTTTGTAAAAGCACTAAAGGAATACAAACTGCTATTAAAATGCTTTTTTAGGGCAGCCCCGGTGGCTCAGCGGGTTAATGCCACCTTCAGCCCGGGGCCTGATCCTGGAGACCTGGGATCGAGTCCCATATCGGGCTCCCTCCATGGAGCCTACTTCTCCCTCTGCCTTTGTCCCTGCCCCTGCCCCTCTGTGTCTCTCATGAATAAGTAAATAAAATCTTTAAAATAAAAAAAAATAAAATAAAGTGCTTTTTAAAAAATTGGTATTATTGAAATTGACTTCAACATGGCTTATTGGTATTTTCAAACTAAAGAAGACTTAATCATGCTTCATGTTTGGCTCAGGTTTTATTATTTTTTTTTCATTTAAATCTGAAGCAGATATGTATATAATGCTACTGTGTGGAATGCAAGATTTAGTTCAGCAAACAACTTGAAATGCAATACTTTGGCATTTACTAATAGGAATCACTGTCCAAAACCATTTGGGTTTATTTGGGATTATACTAAGTTAGAACACTCAAATATTATCTTAGTCTGGATCTTACATTTATACTGGTTCATACTGAGGAGTGTGAGGGAGTAAGTAATAAAAGGAATTGTACCTTTTGTTCTTTCAAAATGCTGGGAAAATATCATCTTGTATTAAGAAACATTTTAATATAAAACTACTAGATAATTAGGAGGGATATGTGGCAGTAAAGATATTTTAGCTCTTACATTTTTTATCACATTGGGGCTATTTTTTTTCTTTTCCACTTTTATTATTAACCTTTTTATAGAAAATTGGCTTACCAAGAATTTATGAATTAATAAGTCTATTATAATGATGAATGATAATTACCATTTAAATCCTGACTCATTCATCAGCTTGTTCACTGCATGTCAGGTGACACAAGAGTGTATGATTACTTATCTGGTGAGTATTTTTCAACTGATTGTTATACTTCCTTGAACTTTAGAGCCTCATACCATATTTTTAAAGTATGATAAAATGCAGTTAAGTACTTTGACGAAGAAATTACCAACCGTGCTATAAATAACAGAAGAAGAAGTGACTTCAATGTTTTTAGACTGTTCTTAAGTTCAAATGACAAATGTAGAGTACTCAGTTGGGTCAAATGAAAAGTTCATATACAGACAGCTTCAAGGGCTGCCAGACTGGTGATGTTGTCACAGTAGCTAACCTAGTCACCGTTCAACATTAAAGTGGGAACTTTTGGTGTTCAATGTATCAGAAACCTGGGGGACAGGAATCAGGAGTCTCCGTGCTTTTTCTCCCAGAGAGGCGCCTCCCCTTCAAAACCATATGCATCCTTGCCAACAGTTGAAGCAGACACAATGGGATTACACAGACCTAACGGAACAGATGTGGGGCCACTTGAAGTTTTCATTATGAGAATCAGAGCAGTAGAGAATTTCCAAGTTTACTGGTCACATATGGTTTTCGCCCACTGGGTGGTAGTCAATCAAGGTATTTTGAAATTACAAACATTTTGTTAAAATGTAAATTGTCCCTAGCCGCCCCCCACCCCACCCCCTTTGCTCTCTCTGACAATGCATGGATGTTTGAAGCGTGTGAATATGTGCTGGCTGTTCCCCTGCAGGTTCAAATTAAACTTCCTGTGAGAACAGCACAGAAACTGGAAAGAAGATATGATTTGGGATTCTTAGGTTGACTTTGCCTCTTCCTCAAAGCCTCCTATAACAAGAGGGGATGTCTAGTGATATTAGCAATTGTGTGCTCACCAAATAAGGATGTGTTAAGTTAAAGTCTGTAATTTCTGTACTAAAGATCAGAACACCCTTAAAACACACACTTTTACAAGCCCAGCAATCATGCTAGACACTGAGAATATTCCCATCACTGTCTTCACTTTAAAAATGCCGTCTTCGTAGGATTATTTTTAATCTCTTTCGCAATATAAAACTTTCTGTAATCAGGAAGAATGGAGTGACTCCCACTTCAAAGCCGTTCGAACCTCAGGTTTAACAACAACAAAAACAACCCCACACTGATTAAACGCCGTGTCTTTACCGACTGAGAGTCACCTGGAGAGTTCACAACGGTGTGCGTGGCTAGGCCTGGCCGCTACCCTCTAGGTCCTCCAGGGCCCTCTACGGATCCTGGTAGTGCGGGTCTTGGAGAGGCCTTGATAGTTCTCATTTTTAATGAATTTCCAGATTTGTTAGTTTCCTATTGCTACTCTAACAAATCACCACAGATTTGGTGTCTCAAAGCAACACAGATTTATCAGCTCACAGTTTTAGGGGCCAAAAGTCTGAAACTGGGTCTTCAAGGGCTGCAATCAAAGTGCAGGGGAATCCACCTCCTCACCTCTTCCGTTTCCCAGGAGCCACCTACCTTCCTTGGCTTGTGGCCTCTTGCTCTGTCTTCAAAGCTAGTGGTGCCTCTGGCAATGGCTTCTTCCAGCCTTTCTGACTTATGTTCAGTCCCTGCATCTCTTCTCTACCTGAAATGCTATCACCTCCTCTTACGAGGGTGCGCATGACTGCATTGGGCCCACGTGGATAATGCAGGCTATTATCCTCCTTTCAAGCTTTTCAACTCAAGCACACCTCGAAAACCCGCTTCCCCGTGGACAATGACATTCACCAGTTCTGTGGTTGAGGATATCTTTGAGGGAGGCATTGGCAGGTGGTACAAGTCAGCCCACATCAGGTGATCAGTGGTACTAACTCTGCCATATTTGCGAACCATGAATTAAAAGACAGAAAAGCTAAGCAGCAGTGTGTGCTCTGTTTCATCACAAAATAGCCAGAGAATGACCAACATGGTTTTGGATAAATTTTATGATTCAATGATGTTGCTACCGAATTGAGGTAAGCCGTGGTTCTCAAGCTCTGACTACTCCTTAAAATCAACTAGGGAGTGTAAAAACCACCTACCAACCAACCTCAGCTCCAAAGCCCAGACCACTCCCAGATCGGTTAACTCAGAAGTACTGGGGAATATGATTCAGTCATCAGTATTTCCTTAAAGGTCTACCATTGAGTCCATCGTACAGTCGTGTTTGAGATCTACAGACGTAGGTACACACACAGCAGAGACTTCAAAGGGCCCAGATGCAGGGTTCCCAAAGTCAGTTATCATTGTTGTGGAATGCACGTAAAATTAAAGGATTTATCTGGCCAGCATTTAGGGTAAAAAAAAAAAAATTCTCATACTTTATCTTGAGATCCACAGCCTGTTGTTAGCCCATGCAGTAAGCATAGCAAGTAGTAAGTGGTATTTTTAGTGTCCTCTTTTAAAGATGGGAACAATGAAGTTCAGCAAGATGCCACTGCACAGTTAATAAATCACTTACTTCAAATTTCACCTCAAATCTTCTGCCTCCAAAGTGATGGTAATATGCTGCCATAAAAAATTCAAAACAACATTTTAGGTGTTGCAAAATCAAGTAACGTGAGGTGCATAAAAAACAAAGAGTATAAGACAATACAGGGTGGTGAGGAAAGTGGGGGGGTGGTGGAGAAGACACACCCTACATGAAGACAGACAAGTTTATGTTGTTTTTAAATACCAAAGCCAAACAAAACACATGTCCGAGCCAGATTCCTACCACCTGCTGCCAGTGTGCTGCTCTGAAATACAATCAGTTTTCCACTTTCAACGGCGGTTTCCCAACTCTTTAGTCTTCAATGATTTATTAATGTTTTCCACATACAGCTTCAAACCTTTGGGGTATAATTGACAGTAACTGCCTCCTTGAATTTGCTCCTTCCCTCTCCTTCCTGAGTTCACAGGTCTGGAACCCACGGGCACGGTGGGAGCGGAGCTCTTTGTCAGCTCTCCAACACCAGCCAGTCGTGGCAGGCCACTCTTAAAGCCTGTGTTTTCAGAACTGAATTTACTTTTTAAAACTAGAAGTTCACAGAGTATTTTATTGTTTGCCAGGCCCCAAGCCAGGACCAGCCCTAGGACGTTGCTTCTCTCCACCACACATATTTACTCAACGAATTTTTAGTGTGCTTGACTAGACTCCTTTTTCCGTGTATATCACAGCAGCAGTGGGTTCTTTAGTACCAACTAAATGGAGCTTGAAAAGCTGTTATACGAAAGCCAAGTGTTACAAAGGTGGGCTTAGGCAGGCCCGATTTTCCTTTTGTGGCTGTCGGAATCCGTCTCAACTGTTTGTAGTTACAACACGCATGAGGACACTAGGGTGGCGGGATGTACTGTGTTTGCCAGCAGAATTAGCCAAATGCCCTCGAAGAAGCCAATGAGCTTACAACTGTAATGAGGAGGTTTTTCTAATTGTCTGTTGACTCTCTTTGGAGATTGTTCTTGGCTTCTGGTGATCCATCACACACATCTTCTCTAGACCAGTCTCCCTGCAATACCCTCATTATGCCGTGAAGGACAAACGCTTTAGGCTTCCCAATTCCCAACTGTATCATTTAATCTCCCTCGTTTTAGTGCTGAGGCCGTCTTTATCATCTGGTCCCACTGTATGTAGCAAACTTTTCCTTATTAGTCCTCAACATGCTCCGTTGATTTTAAATCAGTTGTGTCCCAGCCAGTCTCCTATTCCACAAATGAGTTAAACTCCATTTTCCCCTTTACTTTCACTCCCATGAACCGCACCCCCTGCCCCCTAGTTCCTCCAAACTCTATACAACTGGCATCTTTCATGAAGACATTGATCTAACTTATTTCTGAAGTCCCACAACATTAAAATCTGTGGTTCAGAACTTACTTGAAACTTGTTTCAGATTATATCATTTACTTCCTAACTGCTGAAAATCAGAGAGCTCTTTTTCTCTCTTCTTCACACATTTGCTTTCCATGTAGCGTGGCACAGAGCATTATCAGAGGTGTTCACATATACTCTTGTATAATTCTGTGATTCTTTTATTTATTTATTTTTTATTTTTTTTAAAGATGTTATTTATTTATTCATGAGAGACACAGGGAGAGGGAGAGGCAGAGACACAGGCGGAGGGAGAAGCAGGCTCCATGCAGGAAGCCTGATGTGGGACTCGATCCTGGGATTCCAGGGTCAGGCCCTGGGCTGAAGGCGGCGCTAAACTGCTGAGCCACCCGGGCTGCCCTGTGATTCTTTTATTATACATATACATACATCCTGAGAATTCTCAACTATGTACATATAACTCAGTGCTCTAGAGTCAAATATCCAACATCACCAATACTGTGCACAGTTATTCCCTAGGGTTTTCACTCTTCCTCCCAACTTGACACCTTTTAAATGTCCTCCTTTATTCAGGATAGAATATAGCTATAGTTCTATTATTTTCTCCTCAAGGGCCTTGTTCACTTCAGAACACTTCTAGACTCACTGATGATTCTTGTGTCTTTTAGTTTAGGTTCTACCTTGATGCCAGAGTCAACTTTCCAAAAACAGGTATCCAATTGTACCAAGCCTCTCCTTACTGAACCCCTCTCAACTCTGCAATCGTATCTCCCACAACTCCCAACCTTATATCATATGTTTTGGAGATGCAGAACTTCTTGCAGTTTCCTGTGCCAAGCTCTTGCCTGCCTCTAGGTCTCTACACATGCTGTGGACTTTTGCAAAATGTCCTTTGTCCTGTGGCTTGTCTCATAAACTTTGGAGTCAGTCCTTGCCACTTCCAGGCAGAGATCATCTCTCTCTCTCCTCTCTATTCCTTGTCCTCTGACACATTTCACATCTCGCGCTTATCAAAACTGCAGTATAATCATTTATGTACCCATCCATCTACTGTCCTATACTATCAGCCCTCTGCATAGAAAAGGCTACTCTTAACCCAAATCAAAAGCCAGTGGAGCAGAATTTTTCTCTACAGATTGAAAGCAGAAAGAATGGGTTAGCTAGCGGAGAAGATGCAGAAAAATCTGATATCCGTAAGTATCCTATAAAAATATGATATTAAAATAGACAGGAAATGGGACTACTTTATTTGGCTTATGTCAAGAATGTGAGAAAAAATTGGAAAACAAATGGGGATTTGAGAATGATGAAGATTAAGGACTTTGCTACTAAATAGAAACAGACAGACAGGGCTCTTGGCTCAGAATAGCAGCCAGGCCTCATTAGAGAAGTTCAGACCCTGCCAATGAGGGCTGGATGGTAGCCTGCTTCCCTGAAAACTATTTGCTTATTTAAGGCGTTTAGACCCAATGTCCCCAAGACCTGAAAATATCAGTTCAGAGAAAACGTAGAAGTTATTCCTCAAAACAATCCAAAGTTTTAGAGTTTATCCAGCAAGGAAGCACAAGACGAGCGGCTATATGATGAGTGGCACTGATGATTAGAAGGGACAAAATCTGTCATAAGAAACACATACCTACTCTATGCATATTGACTGGGTGTCCAGAGTACGTCAGCCACACAAGGCGACAAGGATGGCCTTACAAAGATGCCTCCAACTGAGACTTTTAGTCTCACAGAAGAAACATATGCAAACAAGTTGTTTGCATACTGTGGAACACATGAATAGTTAGAGTGGTAGCAAGAAGAAGAAGAAGAAGAAGGGTAGTAAGGTCAACTACTCAGGAACAGGAACTTGCTGAGATGAGAGTATGGTATAGGGACAGTGTGGTACAGGTTAAAAAAAAAAATCAGTGAGCTGAAACCTGGGGGTGAATTAAAAAATAATAATAATAATGCAGTGGTTACTGAGGCTCTTCAACCCTAACAAAATTCTTTATAACTAAATGCGTACTTCTTTCCTGTTTTAAATGTTCTTAAACCCTTCTCAAAAAAAAAAACAAAAAACAAACAAAAAAATAAAAACCCTTCTCCAATTTGCAGGCCCTAAATCCTATCAATTTGAATTTAAAAAGAGAAAGAGAGTCCTTAAGGAATCCAAGTGTAAACCATGTGTAGAAAAGGGGCGGGGGGGGGGGGGGAGACTCCTCAATTATGTAATTTATTTACACTTAACAAACACCTGATGAATTTACTGAAAAAATGCCATGTACTTCTCTCTTATTCTCTTCGTTTCGGGATGCAGGTATAACTGGAGAATAGCATCTATCTATATTTGTGAATGACACAGTAGCCAAGTACTGCCATTGTAAGGAGTCCCCAGAGGAAATGCCAATAGCAAGCTTCCCAAGTCCACTAAAAGCTAGAAACTGGCAAAGCACATGGCCAGCAGTAAAGCAAACAAATTAAATCCTTTGAGCATCTATGAGCAGTCAAACATTCATTCATTCATGCATTTCTGTGTAATGCCACAATACTCTGATTGTAAAGAGTTAATAACTGAAGAGATTAGAAATCTGAACTAGCCGAGATACTTAAAATCAACAAACATAGGTTGCTCCTGATGATGACTTATGATCCCACCAATCGCTAATCCATTCTGTAGACCATAGGCTTAATTTCCAGAGCTGTCAATCTGACACATTTTATCAACAATCATACAGAGGATTTTGACCACCAAAAAGAAAAACTTTTTCTATTCATTCCATCTGTTCATTTATTTATTTCCATGGCATATGGGAGGTGTTTCACCTCATGTATAGAATAAACAAAATAGTGGGACAAGAAAATTAACATATGTGGAAAACTGCCCCATTAAGGAAGGAAATGTTGACAGTTCCTGAATAAGCATCCCTTTACTACTGGGTGAGTCCAATACATATTTATGTAAGGCCTGGAAGCTCAGGAAGGAATCTGGATTTTCAAGCTAAAATAAGGCAGGGGGTGGGGAGACCAGCAAATGTCTGCAAGGAAAGTTGCTACAAATAACTTTTATGCTCTCCCTTTGCTGTATCATATCTACCATAGGTTTAACAGCTCATAAACTGAAGCCAACTTTCTGAATGATCATTTAATTCTTGAAAAGTAACCATAAACTAAGGAAGAAAAAATACTGAGATATTAATCCTGGCAGCAGGCAGCAATTCTAGGCCCAAAAGCTTAATGGGGCTGAGCCGAATGGGACATAACAAGACGACTATCCTAACAAAATACAGTCTGTATCCTCCGATGGATGAGGAATGTTCCTTCCCCATTCGTGTTTGAACATGGGAGAACATAAAGTGCCAGTTAAACTGAGTAATGTTGCATAACTAAATTACAGGGTTTTTGTTCAGTTCTCCAGTAGAGTATAAAAATCCTCAAACCTGGAAGTATTGTTTTAATCAAGGGTCTGAATAAGCAGTCCCTCCTAGTTCTGCAATATCTACGTTGATGGAAATGTTTTCTTTAGAATCCTCACCCCTATATTGCTATATTAATAAAAGCCAAATACATATGAAAAGTTATATAAAGAAAGTAGCCATATATTTGGTTTTTTGAGGTGTACTTTTAATTTTATGAAATAGCTTCTGAAGAAATGTGGAAGGGAATTAATTTGCAGTTGATTTTAAGCAATTACTTCTAATTTTTGTAAATGTGGATATTTAGCTTTGCTCCTCCACTGGCATAATACTTGTGTTTTGAATGGAGCCAAACAATTTATATGATGTATGATATAGCCTTGGAGAGCTTTTATTTGTTTTATTGGGTAATTTGTATTCAGTATGGAGGAGGTGATCTAAAGCTCTGCATTTAGTGATTGCACAGGAGGCCCAGGCACATGGAAAATTCTACACTTTATTTCATCGGGGTGAATCTACCATGACCCGGAAGGCTCACCTATAGATAAGATGGTTTGGCCTCAATAACACTTTGAATCTTTACACTCTCTGGGGTTTTGCACACTCCTTTAGACACAGGTCTTTGTCATTAATGAGAGTCGCATGAGTGGATCCCTGAATGGCACTTTGGAGAACGGTGGGACAAGTTTTTAACAAGCTGACCCTTCTGGCTATAACATGAAAGGGAACCCTGTGTGTAAGATAGTGTGGGAATAAAAGGCAGAGGTAATTTGCACTGCTGAAGAAATAATTATTAGTTCCACATTGCTTTCCAGGTGGTAGGTGGAGGAAAACAGAATGTATTCAAGTTCAGTAAATCCCTGTTTATTTTTCTTTTTGCTGATAATGCACAAAATTTTTCTAAAATTTGAAAGATTTCCTCAGCCTATTAAGGTGTTTCAGGAAGAAGCATCAACAGATTTTTCTTTTGCTCATATTGGCCGCCTATTTTAGAAAAGCTTTGATGCCATTATGCTGACAAATTCTCTGTGTCTGTATCTTACCAAAGACACCCTCTGTACAAATAGGAGTGAGTGTGAAGTGAGAGTAGGGGGCCAAGAGACAAAATACCCCATTTTTGTCTCACATACACCACCTTATTTTATACTATGCGACAGCTCTCTGTTTTCATATATTTGACATCTCAGAGTCTGAGGTTAAATTATTCTTCCAATGTCCCATAATTAGTAGCAGGCAGAGCTGGGGCTGAATGATGCTCTTCTGTTAAAACTTGGTGTAATTTTCCATTACACTATACTGCCTGACTCTTACACGGCCACATACTCTTCTAAATAGCAATTGATTTTTGCGATATCTAGGATGAAATTTAACTTTATTATACATTCAGAAACTACAGTCATCAAAAAGAAAGTGCAAAAAGGAATAATGTTTTTAGGTATTTCAGATTAGAACACGAATAAGGATTTACCATTCAATTTATAATTATGTTTATTCCAAGTTTTGCTTATTGCAAGAAGGATGTTCAAGTTGGTCGTACTCATATGTGGAATTTAAGAAACAAAACAGGATCATGGAGGAAGGGAAGGGCAGATTAAAATAAAACAAAATCAGAGAGGGAGACAGACCATAAGAGACTCTTAACTATAGGGAACAGGGACACCTGGGTGGCTCAGTGGTTGGGCGTCTGCCTTCGGCTCAGGGCATGATCCCAAAGTTCTGGGATTGAGTCTTGCGTCAGGCTCCCTGCATGGAGCCTGCTTCTCCTCACTCTGCCTATGTTTCTGCTTCTCTCTCTCTCTCTCTCTGTGTCTCTCATAAATAAATAAATTAAATCTTAAAAAAAAAAAAAACTATAGGGAACAAATTGAGGGTTGCTGGGGTGAGGGGTGGGGGATGGGGTAATTGGGTGATGGGCATTACACATGATGTAATGAATACTGGGTGTGATACACAACTGAATAATTATGGAACTCTACGTGTGAAACTAATGATATACTATATACTAACTAATTGAACTTAAATAAAATAAGTTAAATAAAAAAGGAATAGGTGGTCCTGTTAGTTTCCCATGTAACCCAACTCATGTTATGGAATCCATATTCATTTTTTTTCTTTTAAAAAATAGACTACTAGTGGAAAATATGCTTATTAATATCATAAAAAGAATATGCCTGGTCACCAAAGTGTCAAAAGTCTTAAACTTTATAAATTATCAAAACATTCAAATAAAAATAAAGTTGTAGTGCTCTCCTTTCCCTTTACTTTCTCTCTCATTGTTAGAGATTGCAGTGGAGTGAGCTCTTGCTGTGCCCTTGGATGAAAAGGACAGAAATCAAACTATCGGTCAAAGGGGAAAAAAAGGCAAGAAGTTACCAAAAATACTCTATTTGGCTGGCTCTCTGGTGCTGGCAAATGATGAAAGCCTGACCTTTCTGTTGGCAGTCCCTTTGGATACTTTAAAGACCTGCGACCAGGCTGGGCTTCTCTCTCTGGCAAAATCAGCACATACAGGAATACACCTCTCTGCATCAGAGGCCTTCCTCCTCCCACTGAACCAAGAATATAAATAAAACTTGCCTCTAGGTTGTCTCTGATAAGCTCTCTACACCTGCCCAAAGGTTCTGGCTTAAAATCACCTTGTCTCCCTCTCTCTCATGTGACTCCTGTGTACTTCACCCAACAAACTCAGAGAGCAGAGCCATCTCTTCTTCAATATCCAGCCAATTTCTCAAACTTGAGATTTCTCAGGAATGAATCAGACTGCTGTCCATTTAATCTTCTGACAGAATGGGACACAACTCAAGGTTGCCCATTTGTACCATAGAACCTTGCTTTATAAGATTGGAAATGGAAAAAAAAAAAAAAAGATTGGAGATGAGGAGCAGCTACCCCAGCCCCATTTCACTTGGAAAATGTGTCCAAAACGCAGAAAAATAGCAGCTTCCTCCAAATCCAAAATCCTTTCAACAATCTTGTCTCCACCTACCCTCTTAACTTTTGAATTTTCTAAAATTCCTATGTGGTAAGAGATTTAGGAGTCCTCTAACCAGATCTTGGAAATCGACTTTTTGCAAATCCTGCAGAGTAACTGGCCTTATATCTCACTGGCATTTATTATTTTAAACATTGGCTAAATTTCTCCTTTAATATCTTGTTATAAATATAATATTCCCTGCCTTTGAGAGTGGAGTCAAATGTGCTTCTCAAAAAATTACTGATATGCATTTAAATTGGAAAAACTCTGAAAAAAATTATGGCAGTGTGAATTATGTCTTTTTTTTTAAAGATTTTATTTATTTATTCATGAGAGACACACAGGGAGAGAGAGGGAGAGACACAGGTAGAGGGAGAAGCAGGCTCCATGGAGGGAGCCCGACGTGGGACTCAATCCCAGGTCTCCAGGATCACGCCCTGGACTGAAGGCGGCGTTAAACCGCTGAGCCCCCCCCAACCCCCCTCCACCCCCGGCTGCCCGAATTATGTCTTTTTTTAATGACCTTATTCTTTGACTTGATAATTCCATTTTTGAAAATCAATTTTAAGCATATAATCTTGAATGCAAAAAAAAAAAATCATCTGCACACAAAAGCTATCTTGAAAATATACCAGAAACAACCTAAACAGAAACAGGAAGTAAATGGCTAAACATGGTAACTGAAACCCAGGTAATGAAATATTATACAGGAAGTAAAATATTTTTGAAGTTTATAAAATAATATGAAAAAGCAATGATAATTCAATGGAAAATATAAAAGTTAGGATGTAAAATAATATATATAACACCTATAGTATAATAACCATGTTAAAATGCTTTTAAAAGGAACCTTCAAATATCTATGTATATATTTTTGGAAGTACAAGGAGCTTTAAGGCATTAACAGTGACTATCAACGGATGTCAAGACATTAGGAAAGTTTTCTTCTACTATAATTCTGAATTTTTCATATACTCAGTGTATAATTTTAAAATATTAAAAATAGAAAAAATATGAAAAGCATTAAAATTGAAAATAATAACCATGGCACATTTCATCCTAAAAGATTTATTCCTTTCTCTTTTTCCACATCAAACTTGATCCTGAATCTTGTATACTTTGCAACCAAAATGTCTCTGGCCCATCTTCTCTTTTCTCGGCCCTTGACCACTACTCTAGCTTATGTCCTCTTACTCCTTACACCTCAACCATTGTACAATTCTTAACTTGCTTCCATGATCATTTCTTTGACTTCACTTCAAATCCTTCCCAGCACTGTGACTTAAAGGCAGATTGCCTACCATAGCTGAGCAACAGAATTCCATAGTTTTCTGAGAGGCATGTACAAAGGGATAATATATATAAATAAAGGACTTGGCACATAGTAACTCTTCAGCAAATGGCAGCTCTCATTAGTATAATTTCAACTGTGTTCTTTTGTTCTTCACTTTTAACACTGCTACGTTGTGAATTGCCATATAACCATTGAGTACCCTACACAATAGGATCTCAAACACCCTTTCCAGGTCATTTCATAGTACTCTGTCTTCAGGTTCATCCAAGACGGGCTATTTCCTATTTCCTGAACTCTCCCCCTTGTTTTCCACAGGGGCACCATCACTTAGCTTATTCCCACAGCTCCATTTATCCCCTCCCCCTCTCTAGTCCTTCCTGCCCCATGTCCCATCTTTCTGAAAATCCTTATCTGATGATATGAAAACTTTCTGGACCCCGCAAACAAATCAGATTGCTATCTTCTCTGAAATCCACCACATTGTCTGATATCCTTTAACGACGTAAAACCTTGAGTTGGGCATCTGGTTGGATAGCTGTGATAAGAGGATAGCTTAAAAAGCGAGCTCCTGGGAGAGACTGTGCCTGACTACCCAATGTAGAGTAGGCTCTAGGCCGCTCTCACATTTCCTTTTATTTCTAGTTACTCAGCTTTTCCCTTTCATTTTCCCACCCTTCTCTCAATAGATTTTTCTACTTTTCTCAAGAACAGAACTTACTTTCTCAACAGCTGCTGGTAATGTATCTTTTAAACAACAAAAGCCCAATAAATGTATAAATTATATTACAAACTGAAAAACTGATCACTAAAACCTAAACCTGCTAAGGAAGATCCTGATTGGAAAATTGTTACTATATCCTCTCCATCTCAACGTAAACACAGTGATCATTCACACACACACACACACACACACACACACCCCTCTGGGTTCTTGGTCCCTGCCACAATTTACATAATGTTTAGTGAGCAAGCATAGCAGTCACCAATTATAGGAAACCCTGGAAATGCCCTACCTGGAACTCCCTGCGGAAGCCATGATCTGTTGTATTCAGGATGTACAGAAATGACAATAGGAAGAGAGGGAGAAAAAAATACTGATGTGGAATGGTAAGGTAAGCCTTTGAGAACAATAATGCATTCAGTGTAGTTAACTTGATAGCACAGTTAGGTGAAGTCTGACAAAATTCAAACCAATGCAAAAAAAAAAAAAAAACTAAAATTCAAAATATAAAGGAGAGCAAGTCATGTAGATATACAACTACAGCTTTCCTCACCAGCAATTTGTCATTCATTTCAGATTTCTAAGAAATACATTTTGAAATTTTTAATTTTCTGTGAAAAGGAAAATGAAACCATGTAATAATTCTAATTTAAAAACAGATCATAAAGTAAAGAAATGGCTATGTGATGTCTTTTAAAATTAATTAGGAATAAATTGGAAAAAAAATGAAAAATTAAAAAAAAACCTGTCTTCCACAGTTACAGTATCCCATCCTCAAATATTTTCAGAAATGCTTCTGAGTAATGCAGACATTCAGCACTTCCTCGCTCCTCACCACAGCCACTGGCATTCTCAGGAAACAGGAACACCTGTTATCTGGTCTCTTTCCACTATCTTCACCCTCTGCCGCCCTTTATAGACTTTTCCCATTGGACTTTAAATACGTTCAATATTTCCCACTAAAATCAAAACCCTTCCACTGACCCATTTATCTTGTCTTCCAATTTCTCTCTCTCTTCCCCACTGGCCACAAAACCTTACAAAATTATTTATGTCTGCTTTCTCCAATGTTCTCACCTCTCACTCATTCGACCCTCTTTAACTTGAAAAACTATATTACTTAAATATTTCTACAATTACCTTGGATGTAGACTGAATAATAACCTCCACCCCTAAGGTGTTCCTGTCTCAATCCTAGGAGTCTGTGAATGTTACCTTACATGGCAAAAGGGACTTTACAAATATGCTTAAATAAACTATCTTAAGATTAGGCGAGTAGCCTGTTTTATCCAGGTGAGCCAAATGATCTAATCGTAAGTATTTTCATAAGAGAAAGGCAGACGGGGCGCCTGGGTGGCTCAGTCAGTTGGTTTTGGCTCACGTCATGATCTCACAGTCTTGGGATCCAGCCCCTCTTCAGGCTCTGTGCTCAGCAGGCTATCTGCTTGAGATTCTTTTTTTCCCTCTCCTTCTGTCCCTTCCCCACTCATGTGCAAGTGCTCACGCTCTCCCAAATAAATAAATAAAATCTTTTATTTTTTTTATTTTTTTATAAAATCTTTTTAAAAAATGAGGGAGGAATGACTACAGGAGAGTAGCAGGAGATAGGATGACTTAAGAGGTTGGAACGATGTGAAGAAGTGTCATGAGTCAGAAAATGTGGGATCCCTGGGTGGCTCAGCGGTTTGGTGCCTGCCTTCGGCCCTGGGCATGATCCTGGAGTCCCAGGATCGAGTCCCTTGTCGGGCTCCCTGCAGAGAGCCTGCTTCTCCCTCTGCCTGTGTCTCTGCCTCTCTGTGTGTCTCTTATGGATGAATGAATAAAATCTTAAAAAAAGAAAGAAAGAAAGAAAATGTAGTTGGTCTACTTGATGTTAGAAAAAGCAAGGAGATAGATTCTCCCTTAGAACCTTCAGAATGAATCAGGCCCACTGATATCTTTGCTTTAACCCAGTGAAATTGATTTTGGACTTCTGGCCTCCAAAAATATAAGAGAACAAATTTGTGTTGCTTTAAACCGCCAAGCCTGGGGTAATTTGTTACAGCAGTAACACGAAAGTAATACAGACTCACATGCTAAGTCAAATAGTAGGTAGTTTCCAGTCTTCTAGCAACCTCTTAGCTCCTTAGCTACCACAGGTTCTTTTTTGTTTTGTTTTGTTTTGTGTTTGTTTTTACCAGATGTGTGGCTCATTCTTCTCAGATCCATTTGCTTACTCTGTTCTTTTTACAAAAAAAGTAAATGTTAGAGTTTCTCAAGACTCAGACTAATACCACACCGCTGCCACTCCCTAAGAACTCATATCTACTCTGAGTCTCTCAAAAGCAAAATCTCCAGCCCATCTCTGCTTGATTCCAAGTATATACACACCTGCTTACTTGAGCACTCTACTTGATTATCACACCGACATTTCAAACTTACTGTGTCCACAACCAAACTAATTTCCCTCAAGTTTTGTCCTATTGTCAGTGTTAACAATTTCAGGGAAAGGTACCATCTACTGCATATGTTTCCTAACCTAAGATTGAGAGTCCTAATATAGACTTAGCTTCCTTCCTTCCTTCCTTCTCATATGCAATCACCGAGTCTGATCAAGTCAGCCTCCTAAATGTCTATTGTGGCCAATATCAGTGACCCTAGTATAGTTCAAGTCACACTCTGGGACATGACAAAACCAATGCAACTGTCCTATGGCACTGGCCCTTCACACAGTATTTAATGTAGCAGCATTAATTCAACTGTATTCAATTCCCACACATACAAGCCATCCTTCACATCGAAGCCACAGTTGATACTTAAACACACACACAACACACACACACACACACACACACACACACACACACACACACCGTGTGTTATTACCTGCTTAACTCTTGTTACCCTTAAGCTATAATAGTATTCAAGAACTCTTTCCTTTGGATTTTGGTCTTTATCTAATCCTCCACCTTCATTTCTCATCATTCCATCCGTTTCTTTTGAATCTTTTGGTCCCCTTCTTCTAGATCACAGAACTTTTCATGGCTTTCTTTCACAGTTCAGAATCATGGAATTTTTTTCTCCCTTTTATCTGGAATTCTTCCCCCTAAATCCCCTTGTTTTTTTCCATTTTCTCGCATAACCAATTCCCATTCACATTTCATTCTCATCTCAAAGAACAGGAAACATCCTCCTATATCTTCTCTAAAACTAAATTACAGGCTCCTGTTATACGCTCCTATATTACCCTGCACACTCACTTCTAAATGTCTGCATCTAAATATACTTAGAAAAATTGTCTTTTCCCATTAGATTTTTAAAAAATAAAACAGCTTTATAGAAGTATAAATGAAAGACAAGTAAGTTACACAGATTAAAGGTATAAAATTTGTATGTAACAAATGCATACATACCCATGAAACTGTCACCACAATCAAGATAATGAACATATACATAAACCCAAAAGTTTCTTCTTGCTCCTTTGTTCTTATGAAGTCGTATTGTCTTTGTCTTGCTCCCTGATGTTTTCCAGGCATATATCTTTGATATATGCTTGGCAAATAATGGCACTCAAAATTTATTTGATGAATTAATTAGTGAGCAAAGATAGTCATCAAACCATTATACATAGAAGGAAACACTGGAAATAATCTAACTGTTCTTGTGATTACAAATTTTATTAAATAATACAGAACTATGCACCACTGAAAATTACGTTTTGCGAGAACACTGAATTATATTTGAATATGTTTCAGTAGAAAAGCAAGGATTAAAAAGATCTATAAAATATTACTCTGATCATATAAGTTCACATGCATTTTGTGCATAGCTAAGAAAGATAATGGGCGTTGACACAAACACTTTAGCAGTGGAGAAATGACAGGTGATTATAATTTTTTTTCTTTGTGCTTCCCTGACACTTTTCAAAGACCATGTGTTGTAATATGTTGAATGGAACCTTTCCTGCATCTTCTTGGCATTTTGGCTAAAGCATCATACTGAGGACAACAAGTAGTAATTACTTCCATATTCTAAACAGAACAACCAAAAAGCTGTCAAACACTCCATTCTTGAATTTTCTAAGAGGTAGTCAAATTGGTCTTTTGCCATCATCCCCATCATTCTTTTAGCCTACAAAGCAAAAGTCATAATTTTGTTGAAGAGAAAAGTTAGCATGGAGTGTGGCATTCTAGGGTATTTTTCACCTCATCCCATATCTAGGGGAAAGGAAGGGAGGCCATTCCTTTAAGTGACTATTATGCTCCAGAAAGAAAAAAATCTTAGAAATGAAGGATAAGAGCAAAAAGGGGAAACTGACATTGCTAGTATTGGCTGGCTGCTTGCTCAGCTGCATTTGTTCAGAGGCCCACCCATGCTGCCACCTGAGTGAAATACCGTAAGAAAGATCCTAGGAGCTTGAAACTTGAGAGCTTCTGTCCTCAGGTCTTCTCAAGGCAGGAATTTGAATACAGAAAAAGCACAAGAGTCAGCTACCCTCTCTGGCGATGGTGCAGAAAATACGTAGTTTCCTCAGGGCAAATGGATACTGCAAAAAGTAACAAGGTCAAGCCATTTTTATGGGTCTCTAAGAGGGCTCCCTGCCATATGGACATGTTAAGAAATGGTTAGAAGAATGGACATGGGTAGGAGCTGAGATGTCACTGGAGAACTGTGCAGTGTAGAAGTTCCTTAAGAACACCAAAGAGCTCATCTGTGTTCCAGGGAAAAGCCAGAATTTGAACATGTAACAAACTCAGAGGACACTGAGGGCTAAAAGGGAGCAAAAGTAGCACAAACAAAGCAGTTTTTTTCTTCCTCAGATGACCCCTCCTACTCTAATTCTGGAAGACTCAAAAGATAATGAGTTGGGGATGAGTTAGGGATGGAGATAGGAAACAAAGCAGTGAAGTAGGAGCTCTCCATTGTGGCCTAGCCAACGAGGCTGACTTAGGTCTTGAGAAAGGGAGAAGACTTGGGGTTTGTGTAAAGTAAATTTTCTTTACAGTTGATTGAACCGAGCTATTTAGAGGTGACATTGAGGCTTAACTGCCAAGATAAGACTGTTCTTAGAGTGACCAGAAATCCATGATGTCTATTCAAGAAGGAGCCCTTAAGTGTAGACAGAGAGTTTAACAACATAGTTGAAGGCACTTACTAAAGAACATTAAATCCATTTCTTATTTGTATCACCACTTAGTTTAGTATATTCTGCTATCCACTTATACCTGCATTATTTTTAACCAGAAAAAAAAGACCATAAACTCTCAGATGCATCACTGACAGCTCTTCTCAGGAATAGTGATAGAGGATTATAATATGAGTGAAAGTCTTACATCAATATACTTATAGGTATGCATACATTGATGCTAGTTACCTTTGCTACCCAATGTGGTTCATTGCTTCTATTTAGTTCTTGAAAGAATTTGTATGATTTTTCAAGCTCTGTTACTAACTCATACACTATTATACATAAGGAAACAGTTATAATTCATCTTTTTATTCCCAAACATACACACTGACACTTACTGAGACATACTGACCATTCAGTATTTTTTTTCCAAATTTCTTTTGGGGAATTTACTCCGATATATAGAATTTGCAAGCTATAGAGAGCATGTATACACACTCAGGTGTTTGTTATTCATATAGGGATTTACCAATATATCAGGTCAACACAGCCACAAAGAAGCCACCAATATCTCCTCTTAAAAGCCATGTAATTCAGAAATGTCCCCTTTTATTCCTGCTAGTGTTTCTTGAGCTCTCTCATTGATCTATCAGTGATGAATTTTATAAGGAATTCATAAGAAGGAAACTAATCCTAAACCATATCCATACTGAGATTCTGGAGTCTTCATTATTAACTACTTTCCACTTGCTGACTTTTCATCTCTCATTACTGATTAAGTATCTTATTTTCTCTGAGGGCAATCATGAAAGCACAAGGGAGATGACAGATTAGATAGACAGGTTTTTTTTTTCTCTTGAATGTAAACATCTGGACTGATTCGGAGCCCAGAGACTACAAGTTTGAAAAGACTTTAAAATGTCAGACAGTTGGGAAACCGAGAAGGATAATGCCGGGCTGTAGAAGTAAATGGAAATGTTCCCCACTTTCTTTTTCCAAGGAATCCCCTGAAGGGTTGAAGGGCCATAGTATGAGAGGCTCATGAATGTGAGATTAAACTGTGGTTGCTGGGGCCTTGGAATTAGTCAGAAAGTCTCTGGAGATCAAAGTGCATAAGGAACACCAAAGTGATGGCTTTGGATAGACTGCATGGGTGGGTCAATGGACATCTCAGTAGTGACCACAGAGAATGAAGACTAGGGAGTATTCTAAACAGCGCAGACTTCCAAAAATATGAATATGTATGACCCAAGAGAGGGAAAAAGGTACCTCAACATATGAGTCAGTGAAGAGGGTAGGATCTCAGGACAAAATGTATTTGATTTCAGTAATTACAATGAGTGACAGTTATGTACATTATGAGTTTTTCAGATGCTCTTTTCTAAAATTACTTAAGTTCAATGGAAAGCAAATATTTGAGCACAAAACTTTTTCTGCTTTTAAAATTATTTTCTTAGGATAGAATCTAGAATTGGAAATACTAGGCAAACTGGTATAAATACCTATGCATCTAAATGTATATTGCCAGATTATTTCCTGAAACTTGTAGGAAATGGTAATTTCTCAGTAACTGAAAAATTAGAATTCTTTTAAAAATTGTGAACTTAAGAAGAGTATCTTACTACAATTTCCACTCAGTTATTCTGCTGACATCAAATGGCTCATTATTTTCACTAATCTGTATTTATGTTTTTGTGTTATAGCCACATATGTCATTTGCTGTCAAGTTTCAGTGTAGTTTTTTTACCCAATAAACTTAGGTGCTATTTAAGATTTCTGTTACGTGTAATTAATTCAGTTATATCAAGAGATATCTTGGTGAATATTTTTGGTAATAGCCACACAGATTCAGTAAATAAAGAAGCTTTATTCATTCATCTACTATTTATTCAATTAATATTTATCCAAAAAAAGTCACCGGCCAACCCTAGTACTGAAACAAACAAGCAGTTTCAAGATATTTAACGGAGAGAAGACTTTGATAATTACCATAAAAGCAACCAGGTAGTATATGTAATTAAATTTAATAGCTACATGTAATAGTTTTTATTAGTTTGCTTGCGCTGCTATAACAAAATAGCAGAGACTGGGTAACTTAAGGAGCAAAAATTTACTTTCTCATGGTTCTAGAGACTGGAAATTCAACATCAAGGTGCCAAATGGTTTGGTGTCTGGTGAGAACTCTCTGCTTGGGTTGCAGATGGCTGCCTTTTCGCCGAGTGCTCATAGTGTGCACCTACAGTCTTTTTTTTTTTTTCTTCTAAGTTTTTAAATTCCACTGAGTTAACATATAAGGCAGTATTTTTTTAGGTGTACAATATAGTGATTCAACAATTCCATACAATACCTGGCACCCATCACAAGGGCAGTTCTTAATCTTCATCACCTATTTCACCTATCCTGACACCCACCCATCTTCCATCTAGTAACCAGCAGTTTGTTCTCTATAAGGAAGAGTCGGTTTCTTTGTTTGCCTCCTCTCTCTTTTTTTCCCTCGTATTATTCTTTTTTCTTCCAAGTTTTTATTTAAATTTCAGTTAGTTAAATACAGTGTAATATTAGTTTTAGATGTAGGATTTAGTGATGTGCCATCCTTAATACCCACCAATCATTTAACCCAACCTCCCACCTACCCACCTCCCCTCCAGTAACCCTCAGTTTGTTCTTTATAGATAAGAGTCTGTTTTATGGTTTGCCTCTCTCTTTTTTCCTCCTTATGTTAATCTGTTTTGTTTCTTAAATTCCACATGAGTGAAATCATATGGTATTTGTCTTTCTCTGACTGACACCTCGCTCAGCATAATACTCTCTAGTTCCATCAATGTCATTCCAAGTGGCAAGATTCCATTGTTTTTTTGTGGCTGAGTAATATTCATACACACACATACATACACACTACAATGTCTTTATCTATTCATCAGCCGATGAACATCTGGGCTCTTTCCATAATTTGGCTATTTTTTATAATGCTGCTATAAACATTTGGGTAACTAGATATTTGGGTAAATACCTAGTAGTGCAATTACTGGATGGTAGTTTTATTTTTAACATTTTGAGGTAACTCCATACTGTTTTCCAGAGCAGATGCCTTTCCTACAGTCTTATCAGATGGTGGAGAGGGAAAGAGTGGAAAGTGGGATAAGAAAGAGAGAAAAAAAGAGAGACATAAACAGAGACAGAGACAGAGAGTGTGAGTGTGAGCTCCCTCTGGTGTTTCTTCTTATAAGAATACTATTGGAATCCTATTGGATCAAGGCCCCACCCTTATGATCCTCATTTGACCATAATTACTCTCTTACTCCAAACATAGCCACATTGGGGGTTAGAACTTTCACATATCAATTTGGGAGGAGGGGGGACACAAATATTCAGTCCATAACACAATTTGTTGGATATATTCCATCTTAGAAATGGTAAGGAAATCAGGGAACATGGTCACTTATTCATATAGTATACAATTATAAAATGGCTAATACGTACCAGACATTATGCTAAATATTAGTCATAGCAGCTGTTTTCCTGGAGAAGTTAATAATCTTATGGAAAGAGAGAGAAGATAAATCACAGTGCAACTTAAATGATCTAAGTGAACCATCACAAAACTCTCTGAAATCACTAGGAAGGAAACATCTGTTTGTGGGAGTTGGAAAAGATATCACAGAAAAGAAAATACTTATTTATAAGGGCCTTGCAGGTTGAGTGGGATTGTGCAATGCAGAGAAGTGTACAATATAATAGCCACATAATAGTAACGGGGTATACCTCCTCAAGCAGTATCTTATGCTTACTTCCCCTATTCTGAATGGCAGGTTTTTCAAAGATGATTTTCTTTGGAGCTATGGATGTACATCCCTCTCTGTCCCTACCTGGTCTGACTAAAATCTTCAGAGAAAGGGAATACATGATAGGAGGAATCCAGCTTCTTTCAAAATGGTGTCATCTTGTAGTGGCCCCAAGAAAACCCTTCCACTCTCATTCCACTAGACACTGGTCTCATGGTAATGCATCTTACACAGCAGGGGGTTCAAAAATCAACACGAAGCTAAGTGTGCCTATGATGGGACCACAAAAATCATAACATCAGCCATATGACATGTCTGTATCAACCAACAGTGTTTGCTCTGCAATTGGATGCAATTTTTGTTAAAAAATGGAAATATCCAGATGTAGCTAAGCCCATTAAGATCATTTCCATTGTTATCTATTAAAATATGCATGCAAATGATAAACATAATCTTTAAGACTCAGGTTTGTAGTAGTTCTTAGAGAACACGAGGTACATTATTAAGTATTTTTAAATCACTATGATTTGACAAAAAGAAAAACTACAACATGTGAATATTAATGGGAACAAGATTAAGAGACAAAAAAAATCTAAGAATCACATTTGAGTGCTAAGTACCACGCAGTATTTTCAAAGCCTCACCAGAATCATCTCCCGGAGTCCGCCACACAACTTCATGCAGTAGGGATTGTTATGATGTCCATCTTACATATACGGCATAAAGGGGTTAACTAACTTGCCCAAGCTCACCCAACAGCATACAGAGCTGGGGCTCAAGCCTCAGGGTCTGACCCCAGAGCCTCTAGTCCTTATCTACTTCAATATACCGCCAAACAAACACAAAGAGCTGCTGCTCAGTAAGGTAGAGAAAGAATTTGATTAAAGCATAATTTTACCTGTGATAAAATAATTACTTCCTTTTTGTCTTCTGTGGCCTTATCTTCTAATTTCTCAAACTACATCGTAAGAAAATTTCTTATAATTACTAGCAGACTAAAAAATGCCATGCTACATGTCTACAATCTATTTAGGAACATACAGAAAGGATAAAAGACTAGCAGCAAAGCGGAGAGAAAATAATTTATACATATTTTTACATATTATTAAGAATCAGCCTTGTATTTCCCTCTTCTAAGTAGTGTCCCAAAGATCTGCCAATGTCTACTGTGTTAAGTGTGAGTTCAAGAGATTGAGGGCACTGATGGGCATCTGGTTCACTGTGATTCCCTTCTTCTTGCAACCTCGCATTGCTATACATCTGTTTTGTTGATTCAGAAGAGCACTTGAGATGCTTTACAGTTGATTTTGACAAGTGCTACAATTTGATAGGGGAAGATAATTCTTGCTGAGATGATTTCCAAAGTACAGAAATTATACTTTTGAGTAGATAGTACCTTTCTTTATGATCAGAATTCTCATTTAATATACAGCATACTTAAGCTTGGTAATCACATTTCCTTTCTTCTGAAAAAAGTGACGGGTGTCTCTGATCTCATATATTAAAGCAACACATATTAAATCTTATTCTTGATTCTGATTGTTTTCTTTGTTGCAGATAAAAGCATGTCTGCCAAATTTAAAGATATTAGATTTAGAAAATGCTATATGAATATGAAGTGGGATTATTAATTAAATGGGTCTCCTGGTCACGTGACTGAGCTGCCTGATGAGTTCCTGGGATGTACATTTTCTGCATGCCTCTAAATCCACTAAACTGAGAATTAATCAGTTGTGCCTTAAAGACCACAGACTTATTCTTGATCATCATTTTTAAGAAATAAAATATATGGGTATAATTTTAATTTATATTTTAAAGTATCCTCTTATCATGCAGACCCTCCCATTAGTGTGATTATAAAAGAATATTTTAAAATTTGATATTTGAGATAATTCTTGAAGAATTATCATTGGTCTGCTTTAACTAACACTATGCCAAAGGTTGACAAAATTTTAAGTAACATCAAAGTTTAAAGCTTACCTAAAGCCAAGTCAAGATTCTAACTCATTTTGAAGAAAAATGAATGGTTCAGTGCTTTGGGATCTCAAGCCCTGTTTGCAAGGTTCATCTTAACACAATATTTTTTTGTAATTAAAGCCTTTATTATTGATGTGATGGAAACTAAAACTTGATCTATGCCTTCATGGTACAAAGTCACTTCTGGACATTTGATTCGTCTTTAATTTTGCACATTTATAAGAAAATAAATGGGAATACATAATTAACATGGAATGGGTTTCACAGTTACACTGAACACACTCCATACTACCGCCTAACAACACCGGTGTCAGTACTTTGGTACGCTGTGCTATGGTATCTTAGAATTCTTATGCTCCCCCCTGGGTCCACCGTCATCAGTGTGGATTCTTCTAACTCCCTGATCAGCAACCAAAATCTAGAACCAACAAATAATCCTTAGAAGAATTTCTGAAGTGGGTTTTCTCAGCCCAATATACACTATTAAATAGCTCTTCTGGTTATTATATAACTCGGAAGAAAGCCTCCACATTGTATCTTTATTCCACATTTTCCAACTAAAGAACACTGAGGAAATTTTCCATCTGTCTAACCCACAGGTTCCAAATCAACACACAGAGTGTCATGGAATTATTATTTGCCTGGTGAAACTTCTGAGAAAATAAATTAATAATAATAATAATAATAATAATAATAATAATAATAATGGCAATATTTTAATACAGGGTCTGGTACATAGAAAATTCCCCCAAACTGAGAACTGTATTTAATGCTCCTTTTCATCACCAATGAGACTTTCCTAGTTACTACCTCATGCTTGGTTGACGGTAATGAGAGTAATGGACTCATTCATGCTTCATTCTTCCACTTTCCATCCACGCCACTTCTCTCACAACAATACTACTTCTCATAAAATACTACTTTCAGTTTTTAACTTCACTATTAAAAATAAGCTGTAGCTCATAAATAAAACCCTAGAATTCAAACTTTTTTTTTTATTACCTGGATCTAAAACTTGTAGAGTCTACTCTTCTGTTACTCCCCGATATAAGCCTGTTCGCTATGTCCTAACTGTATTACCTTTTGGTTATCAATTCCAAATCACATTTTCATACTTGTGTGCCCTTTCACTTGTATAGTGGTTAAATGTAATAAGCATGTGATGAAAAAAACACTTTTTTTACATGATAGAATTTGCATTCTAAACATACATACTGCCAAGTCACAAATATCTGGGCAAATAGAGACAAAAACTATCAGCATTAAATTAGTTCATCACTAAATGTGACTTCACTCACAAACCTACTTGATTTATACCCATGTTATGTGTATATATTGACATACACTTCTGAAAAACCTGAGTTTTCTTATTTCGGTTAGGAGCAGCTATTTAACTTCATATGGCTTTCTCACTGATGGTTGAAAATAGTTCACTTCTCAGGGTCATTGTTATTTGTTCAGTATTGAGAAAAACAGACATAGAGGCTATGGAAAGGGGGCGGAATAAATGCTGATGAGAGACTGTACTTTCTAAATTTAATACTTGGATTAGTCCTTATTTTAGCTTTTGTTTTGTTTTGTTTTGTTTTCTTCCCTTTTGATCAAAAAAGGGAGATATGTAGGAGAGAATTGGTTAACTTCTTCCACATTCATCTCCAACACAGAAATATATCTAAGATACCTCACCTAGTCAGAGAGAAGACAAGGATGTTGGGTAGAAGTAGATAATTCCTCATAAAGAGGCTCTTTCTTTCTTTCTTTCTTTCTTTCTTTCTTTCTTTCTTTCTTTCTTTCTTTCTTTTCTTTCTTTCTTTCTTTCTTTCCTTTTTTTCTTTCTTCTTTCTTTCTTTCTTTCTTTCTTTCTTTCTTTCTTTCTTTCTCTCTCTCTCTTTGTTTCTTTCCTTCTTTCAATAGCTTTCTTGAGATATAATTAATGTGCTATAAATTCATTTTAAGTATACAGTTCACTAAATGTTAGTAACTTTATTTATTTTTTTTTTAATTTTTATTTATCTATGATAGCCACACACAGAGAGAGAGAGAGAGAGGCAGAGACACAGGCAGAGGGAGAAGCAGGCTCCATGCACCGGGAGCCCGATGTGGGATTCGATCCCGGGTCTCCAGGATCGCGCCCTGGGCCAAAGGCAGGCGCCAAACCACTGCGCCACCCAGGGATCCCTAAATGTTAGTAACTTTAAACAGTTATCAATCATAACCACAATCCAGTTTTAGAACACTTCCAAAACATTCCTTCACATGACCGACAGCAGTCAACATCCCACTCAAACACCCATTCCCAACAAACCACTAATCTGCATTCTATATCTGTATCTTTGCCTTTTCTAAGAAATCGCATATGTATATAATCATACAAATGCACAGTCATTTCGTTCTGACTTTTTTCACTTCGCATAGTAGGACTGAGGATCACCTATGCTGCTGCATCTATCATTAGTTCGTTCCTTTTATTGCTGAGTAGGATGTTACTGCATGGACATATTACAATTTGTTCAGCCATTCACTGACTGATATTCATTTAGATTGTTTCCAGTTTATGTCTATTGGAATAAAACTGTCACAAATGTATACATACAATCTTGTGTGGACTTATGTTTTCCTTCCTCTTGAATATGTACTTAGAAACGAAATTGTTAGGTCCTCTGATAAGTTCACGTTTAGCCTTGTAGGAATTGCCAAACTCTTTGTAAAGTACCACTTTACTTTCCTACCAACAATGTTTGAGGACTCCAGTTTCTTTGTATCTTCAACATGCTTAATATTGTCTTTTGGATGACAGCCATTCTAGTGGGTACAGACCTTACCATGTTTTAATTTGCATCTCCCTATTAAACAGATGTTGAGCATCTTTTCATATGCTTATTTACCATTCATATATTATCTTTGGTGTCTATTCACATCTTTTGTCCACTTTCTGTTGGGTTGTTTGTGTTTTTATTATTAAGTCTCCAAATTCATATATTCTGGATACAAATACTCATCAGATATACAATTTGCAAATATTTCTCTCAGTCTGTAGCTCTTTTCCTTTTGTTAATGGCCATCTTTAAAGGTGAAGGTTTTAAATATTGATGAAATCCAAAATATGTATATCTTTCTTTTATGGACCATGCATGGGGTGAAGTTTTCTATCAAGTTACTGACAGTGCTGTTTAATTACTCTATATTCTTACTAATTTTCTATTTAGTCATGTTATCAATTACTGAGGAGTATTAAAATCACCAACTATAGTTATTAATTATTATTTATTTGCCCTTTATATCTAAGTTTATTTCATATATTATACCACCCTTTTATATGTATATATTTATGATTGTTAGATCTTCTTTATATATTCACCTTTTTATCATTATGAAACATTCATCTTTGTGTCCAGTAATACCCCCCTGTATTAAAGCCATCCAACTCTCTTGCACTTACTGTTTACATAGTATATTTTTCCATTCCTTTTACTTTCAACTTATTTGTATCTGAAGCGAAACTATATTTTGTAGACAGCAAATAGCTAGATCTAGTTTTTAATCTAGTATGACAATCTCTGACATGATTCTTTAGCTTTAATTTTGCAATAAATTTTCACTAAGTGTAGAATTCCAGGTTGACTATTTTTTATTCTCTCAGTACTTAAAAAATAATGTCATTCTACTGTTCTTTCAGCTTGCATTTTCTGACAAGAAGTTTGATGTAATTCTTCTCTGTATACATATTGTGTCATTTTTACTGTCAGCCTTCATAATTTTCTATCTCTTGTTTTCAGCAGTTTGAATATGATGTGCTAAACAGATATGTGTGTATGTGTGTGTGTGTGTGCATGTGATCATATTTATCCTGGAGGTACTCAAGCTTTTCAGGTATGTAGCTTGATGTCTTTCATTATTTGGAGAAATTCTTAGTCACTGTCTCATCAAGAATTTGTGCTGCTCTTTCTCTTCCCTCCTTCCCATTCGCCTCCTCCTCCTCCTCCTCTTTCCCCCTTTTCTCCGCCGTCCACTCCAGCTTAAACTTTTTGTTCTGTTCAAGAGAAGTTTCTGAGTGGGAAGAAATTTTGTTCCTTTTCTGTAGCCGCAGCTCATCCTTTCCTACTGGCTGCAATACTGAGCAGGACTTTTGCTAGTGTCTGGTCCTGCCCCTAACCTTTCCCCTAAGCACCTACTGGAAGTTATGAAAAATAATCTGGTAGTGTGTGTCAAAGTGCCTTGTGTCTAGGACTCTCAAGGGTTCTAAGACCGTCACACCACCCTCCACTTAGCCTTTAGAAATTTGTTAAGAGTTTAGCTGATTTTGTCTTTTTTTTTTTTTTAAGATTTATTTATTCATGAGAGACACAGAGACAGAGAGAGAGGCAGAGGGAGAAGCAGGCTCCATGCAGGGAGCCTGACATGGGACTTGATCCCGGGTCTCCAGCATCACACCCTGGGCCGAAGGCGGCACCAAACTGCTGAGCCACCTGGGCTGCCCTGATTTTGTCTGAACTACTTGCATGGTAGTCAGCACAACTCTTCCAGGACTCTGAAAAAGGTGAGACCATCTGTACATACCTCTAGTATTCCTAAAAGAGCATATTCCTCCTTGGATTTCAGGTTACTCGGTTTCCCTGCCAGTCAGATCTGCAATGGGTTAGGAAAAAAAAAAAGTTATATTGGTAGCTTATCTATTTTTTTCTCATTACTGGGGATAGATATGATATTCTTTCTAGCTTGCTATATCCTGGAGAAAAGCTGAACTCTTAACATGTGTTTTTAGTAAAGGTTTACTTCCCATTGGAAGACATGCCCCTTAGTGCAAGACCAATCAGATTCATACTCAATGAGTTCTTTTTAATATAGAAGAGATGGAAATCAAGATACTCTAATTTTAAAAGTGTGAGATGTGAGGCCAAGGTCTGTTGGCAGCTATGTTTCTTGGTGGATAAAGAAAGCAGAGATGTAAATAGGGCTCAAACAAAGAAGAAAACGGAGAAACTGAGAACGTACATGATAGACTGTAACTTGTCTACCATTTATGCTTGTCTTGATTAATTTGTGTCTGGTGCCAGCTGATCAAACTATTTTCTTTTTTAAAATCCATGAATAGTGCTTCATTGTAAGAGACTAAATCCAAATCTTTTCTGTAACATATAAGAATATCATTATTTAGCCTTGAGCTACTTTCCTATGCTCACCTCCCACCACCTCTTATGCAAATCAATGTACAGATGTACAGTTTATCAAATAGTTCATATTGGATTGGTCCAGTGGCCTCCTAACTGGATTCTTTGCTTCCATTCTTGCCTCTCGACCATCTATTCTCATCACAGAAGCCAGGGGGATCCTTTTCAATCCTAAACTAAACTATGTCACTCAGAGTTAAAGGAAAAGTTTGAACAATGACTTAGAAGGCCCTACATGATATGATTCCTGCTGGCCTGCTTTCCTCATTTTTTCCATTTTCATCCTTGTTCATTTCACTTTAGTGACATTTTTTTGTTATTCCTCAAATGGATTAGAAACTATTCTGCCTCAGAGACTTTGTACTTACTGTTATCTCTTCTTAGGAACCCCTCCACCACCACCAGACACATACATATATGGCTTGCTTCTTCCCTTCTTCTAGTGTCTATTCTAACATTACCTTTTCAGTTATATTTACTCCATCCAAATGCCCAATTTAAAATACCATCATTTTCCTCTCCCACATACAGCACATCATTCTCTTTCTTTCTTTTCATGTTTTCTTGTTCTCTCTTAGCACTTCTCATCTGACATACTATTTTATTAATTTGTTTATTTTGTTCATCCTCCACTATCTCAAAAGCTCTATGAAGATTTTTTTTTACTGTATTATGGATACATACTACATGTCCAGAGAACTAAGAGCTCCTAGTCCGTATTAGACAAAGGATAAATATCTGCCAAATGATATTTACATCTCTAATCTACCAGCTTAACACATGCGCAATTCCCTCTGGATGAATGCTCTATTGGACAAGTTGAAATTCATATTTCTTGATTTAAATTAACCATATTCTCTTTCTCACAATAATAAATTTCCCATTTCAATACATGATACAGCCACTGTATCATGAATATGTTTTATTATAATTACCCACAAGCACAGTTATATATCTACCATTCCAGAGATTGTATCTTTCATCTTTGTATTTTCAGCAATTCACTGAGATTTAGGAATTGTTTGTTGAATTTAGTGAGTGAACTAAACTCATTATCTTTTCTACCAAATCTGCTTTCACTGGAACCAAGAGATTTTTCAATCAAACTAATATGAAACTTGAACTCTTTTCTCCAGTCCCACCCCAAGTCCTGTTTGGTAGCTGTCTTGTTGATAACTATCTTTATGTCAAGGCTTCATCGATATGTCAGTTTTAGATGCACACTTTTTCTAAATTGTGTGTAAAAGATGATAACGGAACCTTAGTCAAATCACACTTGACAGTGTAGGTTTTCTTCAAAAAAGGTACTGTAAATTATTGGGACTTGTCAACACCTGACTATTGCTATGTTTTCTGATTAACTCACATTTATGTCACCCATCTTTAAACTGTACTTCAGAACATTTTTAAAGTGCTTATTATATCCTTCTTGCTTCTAGCTGTCTTTAGGTAAATGCCTATAAAACAGCCATTAAATAGTTTGAAAGGAAAACAATCTTTACAGAAAACTAATATTTTACCCATGTGACTCAGTTCAGGCCAAAAGAATGTGAGTGGAAGTATTGGGTGCCTCCCAGTAAAGACAGAGACCTTTGCCCTTAACTTTCCTCCTCCCTTCCTACTCACTGGAATTAGGAATCTGGAAGAACTAAGAAAGTAATATGGTAAGGATGGCAGAGTGCCTCACCAGCTTCAGTCAATGGATCATTTCCTGGAATAGAACTTTCTATTCTCTGAACTCCCTGGACTATTATAGCTGAGAGGAAAAAAAATCCCAAAACTTCAATCTCATTTGAACCAGTGCACTAGGCTTTTTGGTTTTGTTGTTACAGCAATGGGGCCTACACACTAACTTATCCCATGAGGATGCAGTGAAAGTCTTCACTGATGTTAAGATAAAGGCCCACAAGATCCTATGTAGTATGGTTCCTGCCTGTCTCTCAAGCCTTATCTTGGGACACTCTCCTTGTTGCCTACCCTATTCTAGCCTTAAAAAGCTTTCCATCAGAGTTCTGCACATCACAGGGTCTGTATATGTGCCTTTTTCTCTTCTCGGAAGGTCTTCTCCTCTGCTCAGTAAATTTCCTCCTGTATATTCCTACTTATCATTCATATCTTAGCTCAAGTTTAATGTTCTCATGAAAATATTCCCTGACCCTATAGTCTAAGTCAGACTCCTTTGTTCCATACTTTAATAGTATCCTTCCTGTGTCCTTCAAAGCTCCTTATCTCTGTAATTTTGCATTTGTATGAGTGTACAAATAATGATCCTCCATTAGGCTGTAAGCTACAAGACAGGGAAGACTATGCTTGTTGTAGCTCATCACTATAACCCCAGACCTAGCACAATACCTGGCTTTTAGCATGTTTGCAATAAATATGTAAAATGAATGAATGGAATTTTATTAATGACATTCTTCCATGCATGATGCATTCCATTGCTAATTCACTACACATGGTGTCCATCCTCTCCCATACTCCCACTGACCATACTCTGGGTACTCCTTTATACTAGTTCTTATTAAAAATAGTTAACATTGGGGTGCCTGGGTAGCTCAGTTATTTAAGCATCTGCCTTCTGCTCAGGTCATGATCCCAGAGTCCTGGGATCAAGCCCTGGGTCAGGTTCCCTGCTCAGCTGAGAGTCTGCTTCTCATTTTCCTTCTCCTTCTACCCCTCCCCCATTCATGTGCTCTCTCCTCTCTCTCTCTCAAATAAATAAATAAAATATTTTAAAAAAATCTTAAACGGTGAATGTTAATAATAGAATTAAATTTTGATCCATTATCAGTGATAAATCAGGAGGCTAAAAATGACCTTTTCAAAGTTAATATGCAAAAAAATAAAGCTTTAACACAAATATGGAAAAGCCAATGAAAAATAAATGACCTAGTTTGCCATATATCCATTGCATAACACTTTAATGGAAACTTCATGACAGATTAACCTCTCTCGTGTATATATAGAGACAGGTTTTGTAAGTCCTATGATATCATAATTTTACTAGACATAAGCACTAAGTCAATCACTAATTTCCCAATTAAGATTTTCAAAACTATTTTTTCTTCTAGAAAATATATCTAAAGATAAAATCAGTCCAATATGAATTAGCTTTGCCATCTTCTAGAAATCTAAACACTACACTATATATCTAGCCTTTTTAAGAATTTTATTACATATTATTATTGTATAAATAATGAAAGAAACACAAATGAAGTGATACACACATAGCTAGAATGTCTATCTGTAAGCTACTAAAATAATTTCTTTCACATTTACATTCTCATGCATCACAAAAAATTCAGTGTTTCTCTTTCAAAAATAATTTCAAGAGGCCTCTGGGTGGCTCAGTTGGTTAAGTGTCTACTTTCAGCTCAGGTCACAATCTTAGAGTCCCGGGATCGAGAAGGGAGATCCTGCTTCTCCCTCTCTCTGCCCCTCCATGGTCATCCAGGTTTTCTTCTACATAATCTTCTAGGAGTTTTATAATTTTATATTTAGCTCTATGATCCATTTTTAGTTCATTTTTGTGAAGGGTATTAAGGTCTGTCTCTAGATTCATCTTTTTGCATTTGGATATCTATTTGTTCCACCACCATTTATTGAAAAGACTATCTTTGCCCTATTGTATTATTTCTGCTCCTTTGTCAAAGATTAATTAACCATATTGATGTGGTTCTATTCTTGGACTCTCTATTCTGTTCTATTGATTCATTTGTCTATTCCTTTACTAATACCACACTGTTTGACTACTATCGCTTTGTAGTAAGACTTGAAGTTGGATAGAGTCAAGCTTCCAACCTTGTTTTTCTCCTTTTATATTGTACTGGCCATTCAGGGTGAAAGAATCTCTCTTTATAAATCTTAGCATTATCTAGATAGACAAATTAATCAAGGACAATGCAAATTAGCTATAGGCCTATCACACTCATGAACACAGGTGCAAAATTCCTACACAAATATCACCAAATTTAATTAAGTAATATACAAAAATATAATATGACCAATTTGACTTCAATTCAAAAAATGTAAAGCTGGTTTAATATTAGAAAAATTTTTTAAATGTGAGTCACTGGATTAGCACATTAGAGAATAAAATCATATGATACCTCAAACTCCCATCAACCATTCCATTTTATATGAAACTTAATATATGGCGGAGAATAAAATGACCATCACAGATTGGTGGCAAAAGGATTTTACTTACAAAATTCTACAGTGATAATTTGTTTGTGTGTATGTCTGTATGTGTGCTATGCATAGTACCACTACCTCACACACACACATCAAATACAAAAATCAATTACAAATAGGCCATCCACATGAGAATATCTTTATGCTTTGGGACTAGGGAAAGGTCTATTAAACATGATCCAAAAGCACAAACCATATGATTAGATTATAAATTTCACAAGAGTTTAAAATAAACATAGTAAAGAAAGGGGAAAGAAAAGTGATAAACCAATTACTTATATCTTCATTACATATTACCAAAGGATTAGTACTCATATGATATAAACAACTAAAGTCAATAAGAAACAAATAATTATGTACAGAAATGGGCAAAAAATATGAACAGTCATTTCACATCGAGAAAACACAGTGGTATATCAACATATGAAAAGATGCCCAACTTCATTATTGATAAGTCATAATAAACAAAAAATCCAAACTATATAAGACGCTACTCTATACCGATTCAACTGGCAAAAGGAAGTTTGATACTCCCATAGGTGACAAAGATGTAAAGCAAAAAATGTCTCAGGCCCTGCTGATAAAAACGCAAATTGGTACATTCACTTTGGGAAAGTTTGGTAGCACCTGTAAAAACAAACATGAACATAACACATGACCTGGAAAGTCTCCTCTTATGCATGCATGTAGAAGGACAGTATGAACACCTAGACTGTAATCTTTCCTTCACCATCAGGGATGGGGAGGTTCTGGCCCTGACACAAATCCCTTGCAAAACTAACACAAGGAATATATAAAAAGTGCACAAAGTCCAAGGTAAATGACAGTCCTAATGAGGCTGCTATGTACTGAGACAAGCATGTGATCACCAAGATTATTCATTGGAGACTGACATGAGCTGCTCCAAAGGGTGGAAGCCGGTAACATATGCCTTAGGGGTTAGATGACTATCAAGGTATAAGAGGTGATGGGACTCTAAATCTGATGACAATCATTATCTCCAGGGATCCACAAACATTCAGCCTCATCTTCTCTATGTGTTCCCTTCATACAAAGTGTCAGTGGCATGAGAAGCAAATTCTAGAAGTCAAGTAACCTCTGCTATGCTGTCATTATATACGCTTTATTGACTGTCCTTATCGTTTCTAAAAGCTATATAAACTTGATTCAGGATAAAACCAATAGGGTTTCCTACTCTGTTTATCAATTCAAATCCAAGACTATTGCTACTCTTCAAACAAAATGAGAGTTACAATATTCTACAGAGACTTTTATGTACACCAAGACACAGTTAATAAGAATGTTTTTCGTATCACTATTTATTAGATCAAAATAAAAATGGAAGCAATTAAACATCCATCAAAAGAAGAAAGAACAAGTAAATTGTAATGTATTCATTTTTGGGGTACTATACAGCAGTGAAAATGAAAAACTACCATTATATTTATCAAAATTGATGAATCTCAAGTATATAACATTAAAGCAAGACATAAAGGAATGCCAACTATTAGAATCTATTCATATTAAGTCCAAAATCAAGCAAAGTTAAATGATTTGTTGTTTGGGAATGTTGTTATTGATGGGGTGTCTTTGGTTGGGTTCACAAGGAAATAGCCTTTGAGAAGAATACATGCGGAAAGTTTATTATAAGGTGATTTCAGAAACAAAACCTGTAAAGGAGTAACAATGACTGGGGAGAAGGAGAAGTTGAACTGTGATTCAGAAAAAAAGCAAACTGAAGTTTACAGGAAGCTCTAGAGCTGAGGTGGCCATGCTAAGTGGACCGGAAAGTGGGCTAAGCTTTTGTACTCCACATGGAATGGTTTGGACATTGGATGCAGATTTCCCTTCAGGTGAAAACTTATGTAAAACAGCTTCCAACAGTCAAAGGCATTACCCGTAAGCTACTCGCAGCCAATATTCCTCACAGGTGAAGAAATTAGTTCCTAAGTCCTAAAGACGGATACAACAGACACATCAGAGAATTCACCAAACTACAGGATACCCCTTGTGCCACTCAGACCCAATTGCTTTGTGTAGTGGGTTCACTCCATTTGGAAATCCTATCTTCAAGATTCCAGTTGCTCTCTTTGCTGAGAAAACTTAAGACAACCGTTGGTGGGATGAACGATAGTCCCCATGGCTGAAAACAGTCCCAAGGCCACAACCTGTACTTACTGTCTTTCTTACCTACTGCCCGTTTTAGGCACTCCTCATGCTCATTCAGCACTGCCACTGGTTTGGGGGCATGCATGGTGAAGTCACCCTAAGAGACTCTGAGATTCTGGTCATTATGCCCTTCTCAGGCTGTGGCTATTGCACTTATCCATTTGCTATAAAAATTAGACAGCAGAGTACAAGAAGGGCCTCCTAGTGGATCATCTGGGTGCCATGTGTGCTGTTCTCTGCCTCTGTTATGTAAGAGAAGTCTTCTATGTACCTACTGGAGATACCATATCATACAATGGTTGTTGACTTAGACGATATACCATATTCTGTAGGCTAGAACCTCATCTTGGTAGGTATCCTCTTTAAGAAAATACCTAGCTGCCTCTACAAAGGTAGTACCATTACTCTAGGAGGTTGGCTATATATAAAGAATGATTGGATCACGTGGTTACAGGCTCACTGTCACATATTCTTTACTGTTAAATCTTTCCCTTAATCCAAGGAGATATTATGTGAAATCACTTGCTAGGGAATCAAACACCCTATGAGGCCTTATATAATGGGAATGACATTAGAGAAAAGAGAAACTCATATGCAGAATGTATGTCAATTGCAGTCTAAGTAAACTGAGGTCTCAATACTGAAAATTGTTCCTTTTAATAGGTTGGATATTCATAAGCACGAGAAACTAGATTAGCCTTGGTGAGTGTGATACTACACTGTTGACCCCAAGTTTATCCTCCATACCTCCATTCTTGAGACCGCACTGAGGAATATCAGTGATGATGAAGGCTGGCTAATGTCGACTAGTAAGCAACCTTGTCTACTTCATTGTCTAGCCCTCTTATGTACAGATACTCACTGGAAGGCATTAGCATCTAATGCTAAAATCTTTACACTTTGTACACATTCCCATAGTCCTCCATGTTACAAATTTTTCCAATTTTTTCTTCTAGGCTCCTGACCAACCAGCCAAGTCATTTGCCTCTGCCCATAATACCACAAATATTTTTATCTCAGGTTACTTCTTTTTTTTTTTTTTTTTAATTTATTCATGAGAGACACAGGCAGAGGGAGAAGCAGGCTCCATGCAGGAAGACCAGGGACTTGATCCCGTGTCTCCAGGTTCACGCCCTGAGCTGAAGGCGGCGCTAAACCACTGAGCCACCCAGGGATCCTCTCAGGTTACTTCTCTTTCAACACAAACTGGATTACCTGATTCTCCAGCCAAAGCTCTGCCCAGTGTGATGTCTGATCAGCACTGTCTTTCAGTCCACCTGTGAGTAGGACTGAACTTGAACAGCAATCCATTTTTTGTTTGCACACACATTTAGGAACGTTTTCTGCTTCCATCAGCTGGATATGAAAACCCTTCCCCTATGCTGCCATAGGTTTAAACTGAAAAAGCAGCACTTGTACAATGATGACATGAGTGTCTAGGCCATGTGCCCATTCAGCTCATTCAGCTTACTTGTATGCTTTGGCCCTGTTCGTGCACACCTCTAACTGTATCTCTTCCAACTTAAAATGGATTGCTACTGGCCCTGATGACTGTGTGGGTCTGAGAGAACCCCAACGCAAGCTGGGCAGGTCAAACGACACTGTCACTCGATACCCTATGGTTAAATGCTCCATCTCTGCTAGGACTCTATAGCATGCCAGGGGATGTTTTTCATTTGGTTTTTATCTTTTCAATACACATGGCATATTGTTGCTCTAGGCCCTAGGGGTCTATACATTGTGATTCTCCTATTAGAACTTCCTGTAAAGTACACATAGAAAAATTTTCCCACCACAGATACTTCCAATAACATAAAAGCCATTTGGTCTTGCGTGCACCATAGTCTGGATAAGCTGTAGATCACTTTCCTCCTCTGGGCTACTCAAAGAAGGCAGCCCCCTGTGTCACTTTAGTACATCGATTGGAACAATAGACCTGAATGTGGAATTTTAACCTAAAGAAGCCTATCAAGCATTGTGCTTCCTTCTTAGCCATGAAAATGTAATAATGTGTCTTTTATTAGAGGGGATGTCCTGCCAAGCCCCACACCCTGGGTCCCAAAAGATCTCACTGATGTGTTGGATCCCGTTATAGAGTTTATCTCCCACCCTCTGGAGCACATGTCTTACCATGGGCCTAGCCATTTCCTGATCATTAGGCCTAATATGATGCCCTTGATATAGTGAACCAATGTGATGCTCTGCAGAATGTAGAGACAGTTCAGAACTCTTTAGGATATTTTGCAGCAGAGAATGAAAGTGTTAACAAAGCCTTGGGGAAATACTACAAATGTATACTGTTATAGGCTGAACTGTTTGCCCCCAAAATCCATATATTGAAGTCCTAACCCTCAAAGTGACTATATTTGGAGATAGGGCCTTTAAAAAGGTTGTTAGGGTTAAATGAGGTCATAGGGATGGGGCTCTAATCCAATAGTGCTGATGTCCATACAAGTGCAGAAGAGACAAACGGCAAAGGAACACACAGAGGAAAAGCCATGAGAGTACAGTAAGGAGGTAGCTCTCTGCAAGCTAGCAAGAGAGGTGTCACAAGAAATTAACGCTGCTGGCATCTTGGTCTTGGACTTCCAGCCTCTAGAACTGTGAGAAAACACATTTCCATGGTTTAAGCCACCCAGTCTGTGGCGTTTTGTTAGAGCAGCCCAAACTGACCAATACAGACACTACTGCCCGTCCCCCATAAATGCCAACTGCTTCTGGTTCTCTTTCCCAATGGTGATGGAAAAGAATACATTCACCAATTCTGAGGATATGTTAATAATCTCTTCTAGAAAAAAAATCACATACTGCAGCATAGCAGCTGCAATTGTGCTACAAAGCATCACACGCGGCGTAGCAGCTGCAACGGAGTTTACAGCCGTCCTCAGTATCTGCCACCGTCCATCTAGTCATTGGAGGAGTCAGAGCGATGGGTCAAAGGAGGTAGGATGACCACCACCCCTCTAGGCCTTGATCGGTGGCACAAATCTTTGCCAATCCCCCAAGAATGCAATATGCTTTTTATGTACTACTTTGGTAGTGGGAGGAGGATAGACAGGCTTCCACCTGGCCTTCCCACTGTAACAGCCCTCACTCCGTACATCCACCAAGGACCCAGTTTTAGGGTTCTGCTAACTACCAAGCTACACATTTGGAGTTATACGCTTAGATAATCAGGAAAGAAACATAAGATGGGTTCACATACCAATGAGACCCATTGTAAGTCAGACACAGGCCAGAGCCCTCTATATTATCTGACCCCTGCATGTCCCTGCTCCAGTAGGGACCCTTACAGTGCTCCAGGTCCTTGGAAACCAAGGTCTCTTCGAACTCTTGTGTCCAACAGTTCTCAAAGTAGCTCATCTTCTCATTTCCCCAGTGTACAGTGACCCGAGTAATGGTGCTAGGTCTCTTGTGGAAGAAGTGGATTGTGTCTATACACATCTGACACGGGGTCATAGATTCCTTCCTCCTGAGACCCAGTTTCTTTTTAGTCCCTGGATTCCAGATTCGAGATCTGGCTCAGGTTTGGAAATCTGCAAGAGATTGTGCCTTTTTATTTTTATTTATTTTTATTTTTATTTATTTATTTTTTTATTGATTGTGCCTTTTCATTAAGGCAAGTTTTCCTTGGTTATATAAACTGAGTATTTTGCTTGTTGGCTGCTCATCAATCTTGCCCCTAGGAACACTGTGCTCTCTACAGGGCATGCTGTCTGGGTGCCACTCCAACCTGAATACACCTTACAATTATTGTCCCCAGCTTCTTTCAGTGCTTCAATGCCTATCATCTCCACTGCTGTCAGGAAGCCCAGGGGATAATCTCCACTATCATCCCTGGACTTCAGAGACCATCCACCAAGACCCAAGAATTTTATTACTCCTGCCATAAGCATATTCTTTATTGCTTTGGCAATAGGTTGTTCTTTAAGCTCTTCCTTGGAATATAGTTGGCTGGTGGGTCTTTTCGCCTTACGCAAGTCTATCCCTTCTGGTGTGCCTCTTTCCATAAGTCTTTTGATCCCTTTCTCTACCATCTGCCACAGAACTCTGGCACTTCTACTTCATTTAGTGCAGGCCATCATTCATTCCAGGCTTCCGAAAGAGTTCTACATTCTCTCTAGATCTTTTTGGTTGAATTATATAATAAAAATTGCATCAGAAAATTATTAAAAACAACGAAACTTTTTGCAAGACTAGTGCAATATGGAAAAAAGATTGAACTCAATTTCAATTTCACTGAAACAAAAGGAGAATTTATAAGCACTGGCGTGAAACAGTAGAAAAGCAGTGAAAAGCCCTAAAGGGGAGGCTGTTGATGTGATTAAGCTTGCTAATTGGTGCTTATCGAAGTTAGGCTCCTACTCTCTCACAAACACTGGAAGTTAGGGACACAATCTTTTTGTTGATTACATTTCAGAGAGATGGTTCCCAGATCCTTAAAAGACATTCCTTGATTGTAAAAGTGGCAAGGGGCTTGGTAAAGATTTATATCCCAAAGGCGCAGAGAA
>NC_064256.1:54590474-54637974 GCF_003254725.2 Canis lupus dingo
ATGCAAGAATCACTGTTGTCTTCCACAGTGAATCAATACAGCACATTGTTATTCTGTCCTTTTATCGAAATTCTACTCTCTCCAGAAAAGCATCTCAGCACAGCAGTACAGAGCTGCCGGCTCCTTCACAATGGATTTTTTTTCTGGTGTTAAATACGATACTATTTGAAGCAACTCAGCACCCTCTCAAACCTGTCCCTAGGGATCCCAACTTCAAAGAGATTGTCTACACTAGCGCACAACAGCAGAGCCTGCAGACTGTGAGTTGGTAAGTTGGCTGAATCCGGCCACTGCAGTAGATCTATTTAAGGACTGTGATTTTCAGGTGGCTCTAGCCAACTTTTTAAGTAGATGACGATTGAAGAACACCACGCAAATAGTTGTCATTATTTTCTGAAATCAGCAAGTGCCATAAGAACAAGTAACAAATGAGTATTTGTTTGCTTAAAATATGCAACTTATTATTAAGGGCAACTTTAAAATATCTTTATTGGGATTCTAATGGGCTAAAGCATACAGACAGTTCCTGTAAGATTACCCCCAACGGTCCATTTAAATGATAGAAGATTCAGAAATACCTGTGTGTGACAAAATGCAGACTCAACTGGAAGTACAAAATAGTGCAAATATCATGCAGTCAGTCTTTGGTGCAGTACATCCAAAGACCTTTCAGAGGGAAACTAATGCAGTATTGGAAATAGTAGTGATACACATTAAATTGGTCAAGTGGCATTATAATTTAGTTGTCCTGATTACTGTCTCACCAGACAAGACTTACAAACCATGGCAACAAAGGATTTTTACCTAACTCCATTTGTCACCAGCAAGACCCCAAGGCCTGACCTTTACTGCCCACCTGGATGTACCCATCAACCTTTGTCCCACATTTTCCTCAGGTTCTTCTTTCCAGCTTATCTTTTAACTGGAAAAAGACCCACAGGCAAAGCATTCAGTGACAGAAATTAAAACTACCTCCAGCAAGCAGTAAGGAGTGTCCTGCGACTGTCCTGCATAAGAGCTCTACAGGCCCAGGCCACCCAAACTGGTCTGAGCTTAACACTGACTCATACCTAGGCAGCTAGACCACTGGTGTGAACAACAGTTACCTCCACGTCCTCCATTATAATGCTAACATCTCCATTCAAAGAGGAGCACAGACAACCACCACAACCAGCAGGAATTGTGCCTTTTACCAAACTGAAATCATGTCGGCCCAGAAACTGATGCCCAATTCCATTTCACTGGTATCAAAAAATATTTCAACTCTTAAATTCTCACAGGTAGAATGAATTGTGTACTGGCCATCTGTGGTGGCATTGCTTCAATGGTCTTAGACTTCAAGTTAAGGTCCAAAAAAACACCAGTTGCAAAAGCAACAGATTTTAACTTGTACCTCATCTGTTAAGTTCCCATGTCTGGAGAAGCTAATGTCAACTCATCATGTGATACTCAATTTGTATAATAAATTATGAACCTGGAAAAAAAACAAAAAGGAGCACAAACATCATTAACATACAGTGTATGTACAGGTTTGTTTCCTCGGAGCACATGCATGAGCAACCTTTTTCTACATACAATGACAAAACTCCCCTTTCTGAATATTCACCCTAACCCTAAATAAGAGAAACCCATTTACTCTTACTCAAGGGGTCATGATTTTGGAAGTTATTCTCCATGACCTCCTTATATGATGCAAATAAAGTTTCCTTTGTGGGACAGCTCTATGTGCTGAGGTGCCTATCTATAACTCACCAAGAAGTGAACTCACATTAGCTGGATTACACATTCGCAGATGCCTTGGAATTTTTAGGAAAGAGTAAGAAAGAAAAACATGTCTCAATGTCTATTAGCAAAGCTGCAATGGGTTAAATCATTTTGACCTGTATTCCTTCATTTCTGGCTAAATCTTTGTCTCATCTAGGAAAAATGGTAGAGTGCAGGCTTCTGAGGATAATCCTGTAGAATGAGGAATCAATGCAAGCTAAGCACAGTTTTTCTAACTCTTGTTCTATTGTTTTTTTATGATTAAAATGGAGTCTGAGAGTTTGTTGTGGTTGCTGTTATATACCTCGTATCCCCTTTTAATTGTGTTCAACTGTACTTATTTGTAACGAAAGTCTGAAACAGATATGGGATTATACTGAATACAACTAAATAAAATAAAAGGTTATGATTTCATGATATGTTGAGTTCTGGTGAATTTGAGTTGTTTTGCATTAAGATTCTGGTGCATATGTATTAGAATAATAGTTAAGCATGCTGCCTTACTTGGATTCTTGCCCACTTTGTCAAAAGGTGGAATTCAAATAAGAAAGTAAGTGTTCATAAATTGTGTTCAAATGGGACCAAATGTGCACCCAGAATATGATTAAAAAGAGCCTTTTGTGATGATACATAGACACAGAAAAAAATTAATGCTGCATACCCATGTGTTTTATTGGGTGAAATTCTGTAAGGTGAGTTTCATAAAGCAAATTTCCAGCCTGTTTGTTCAGCTGGTTTGCCCATCACATTTAACATTTCTCATTGCACTAGCACTTATTCTTTTACTTTTGGTTCAAATACTAAGACAATACACTATGTTTTCCATCTACTGAAGCATTCCTAAAGCTGCACAAGGAAAATATGGGTTAAGATTAATGTCTTTGATCAGTCACTCACTTCTCATTGTTAGTACACCCTTTAAAATTGCAGTCATAGTGAGTTATCTAGACATAATTATGTAGCGAAGTCCCTATGAATGAAGGACCTAGAAACTTCAACTATACACAGAAAAAAAAATAATTACAAGAAAAAGGGGAATGGAGTATTTAGCTTCTATCCTTTAAGGCACAACTTAAATATACTTTCCTTCAAGTCTTCAAGTAAGGACTTGGTTCTCCTCAAAAGCAGTCACCTTTTTTCTCACTGAAGTTCAATAGTCCTTGTCAAAATTTTAATGTGCAGGCCCTCGAAGCCAGGTTCCCTGAAAAAAGGAACTCTGTCTGATTTATCTTCTTATTCACTACAATGCCTCACAGAGGGAGGAGACTGCTCAATAAATAGTAACTTTTTAAACATTCTTCAGTAAGTAAATAAAAGACAAAACAATTTTAATGAATTGTCTCTTTAGCAATACCTATCCATTCTGTGTAACAATGTATGAACTAACTCCAAGTGATATCTAGCCACAAAAGGCAGACATTTTATACATTAGTTCCTAATACCTGCAATATAATTCACTAGGCAGGCATATAATTTGCTGGAGGAATTAAGAAAGGAAGGTTCCTCTTGGTCAACTAGAAGTTAGGTGGCACAACGGTGGCTCAGAGATCAGGACCCACTTAGAGACGTGTTTTAGCCTACACAGTTTTGAAAAAAAATTCATGATGTATCTTGTTGCCAACACAGCAAAAATTAGGGGATACTCCATATAAATTTGCATTTCCAGGTTGTCTTGCAAAAGTGAAAGACTGACCACCCTGGACTCACATCTCTGCATGACAACATTTGGTTGAAGCAAGCACTGCTCACCCCTTAGCTGGAAAACATGTTCTCTGTGCACCAAGATCCACACCTAGTAATCTTCATCAAGCTGCCTAAGTGCTCTAATCATCTGACTTAGTATCACCTTTTATAAGGCTTTAAAAATTATTTTTAAAGTATGGTTAATCAGGCAATAATGCTAATTACCGGCTGTGGTAGGCTGAATATTGGATCCCCCGAGATATCCAGGCCCTAATCTCGAGAATCCATGAATATGTTACCTTATAAGGCAAAAGGGATTTGCTGATATAATAAAGGTAAGAACCTTAAAATGGAGAGATTATCCTGGATTATCACATGCCTCTTTAAAAATGTTAGAAGACAAAAGAGCAGGCCAAAGAAAGTCTCAACCTACCATTGTTAGCTTCAAAGATGGAGGAAGGGATCATGAGACAAGGAATGCAGGCAGAAACTAAAAAAACCTAGGAAACAGATTATCCCCTAGAACCTATGGAAGAACACAGTCCTGCCTTGATTTTAGCCCAATGAGACCCATTTCAGACCCCTGATCTCCAGATTGTAAAATAACAAATTTGTGTTAAGTCGCTAAATTTGTGATAATTTGTTCAGAAGCAAAAGAAAGCCAATATAATATCTTATATATAATGTATAACATTGTTAAATTTAAGGTTCCTGAAGCAGCAGTTACCTGTAACTTGTAAAGATGTTGATATGGTGCTTGTAAATTAAATAATGAAGATTTAAGAAGGCAAATATATAACATTTAACTGAATTTCATTTCTAATTCTAAGCCCTGATTTTACCTTATATGAAAAATATACTCTAATCACTTCCACGTATTATCAGATTCTAATATATTCTGTAAATTTAGGTTAAATATATAGTCATATTTGTATATTCTTTTATGCAACAAATATTTATTGAGGACTAACTGTGTGCTCCTGTTGTGTGCCCTGGGGATAAAAGGGTTGATTAAGACAGTCAAAGCCTCTGACTCTTAGAGCGGACATTCTACTTGAGGATATAGAAAATAAATCTATAAACAAATTATTAGTGTAAGTATTGTGCTAAATGTCAGGAGGAAAAATAAGACTGAGAAGCAGAAAAAGAGTAATGCAATTTTCTATTTTAGATAAATATGGTATAATTAAAAACATACATTTGATCTGTCTCCAGTTCCCGGCACAGAGATCCTAAAACCCTTAGAATTTCCTGACTGATAGGACTAATAGGAGTGTCTTTTATTATTCTATGCCTAACTTTCAATCACACCTGAGTTCATGCTAATAAGGTGACTTGAAGGTTGGGGTGGGGGACAGGGGGGAGGGGCTGGTGGAGCTAGGTAGCCTCAGAGTGGGATTTGTCACCCGAAAGACCAAGTGATTAGAGAGTTGGAACTTCCAGCCCTACTCACCCACCTTCAAGAAAGGGAAGGGGAGACGGAGATTGAGCTCTACAACTCTTGAACAAAGAAATTCAGGGAGCTTCCAGGCTAGTAAACATATCAAAATGCTAGGAGTGTAACATACCCCAATTCCACAGCAACAAAAGTTCTGTGCTTGGGATCCTTCTGGACGTGGCCCTATGATTCTCTTCATCTGGCCATTCATTAGTATCCTTTATACATAAAATAGTAAACATAAATGATGTGTTTCCGTGAGTTCTGTGAACTATTCTAGAAATATCAAATCTGAGGAGGGGTTGTGGGAACCCCCAATGTATAGCTGATGAGTCAGAAGGACAAGTGGCCCAGGACTTTGACTGGCATCTGTAGCAGGAAGCAGTCTCATGGGACTGAGCCCTTCCACCAGTGGGAACCATGCTGATTCTGGATAGTTGGTGTCAGAATTGAACTGAATTGATGGATATGTAATTGGTTTCGCAGAACTGGAAAACTGGTTATTGATATAAGAAAAGACACCACATATTTGGTGTCAGAGAAAAAAAAAAGCCTCCCAACAGGATTATCAGAGAACATCTCTTCTGAGGAAGTGACATCTAAGAAGAAAATTCTAGGGAAGAATATTTTAGGGATATGTTGAATATTTTAGGGATATGAAATATTTTAGGGATATAAAATGTAATAATCTCAATATTTAAGGAATAGAGCATGAGAGCCAGGCAAAGATCGTATCTTATAGGTACTTGCAAGCCATGAGAAGAATTTTAAGTGTGACGTGAAAATTTTGAGAAAATTGTGAAGCGGCCTGCTTTATATTTTTAAAGGACTGGTTGCTACATGGAGGACAAACTCTAGGTGGGCAAGAATGAAAGCAGAAGGTACAGTCTAAGAGGCTGCTGTGATATGTGATAATCTAAGAGGCGAGGAAAAGTATTTGGAAAGAGTTTGTATTTTAGCTATAGCACTGACAGGAGTTCCTTAATGTAACAGATGTGGGTTATTAGTAAAGTAAGGATGATGCTTGGATATAAACAATGAATAGGTGACAAGTTGTGCTACTTATTGATCTAAGGTAGACTGGAGGAGAAGCTGCATTGGGGGTAGAGTCAGGGGCACCTTCATGGGTATGAGGCCAATGCAGTCACATAGTTCTTCATTCCCAGAAGGGCCCCACAATGGGGCTTAATGTCCTGTGTTAGCCATCTTGAAATTTTTAATAATTTTATCTTTGATTTTGTGTTTTGTAAGTGAAATCCAATGGGATACTCTCACATAGTTATGCTTCCTGCTGAGACTCTGCTTCCCTAGGATAAGTTCTTAGCAGATACCCCAGGGTCTACACAGCCTTGCCCCACCACACCAGTGACCTCTAAGGCTTTCCAGCCCAAGGGGTACATTTTCCAATGGTTTTCCCAGGCCATCCCACATCCAAATACCTACCGTGACCATACATGAAGGTTGCAACACCCTTAGAAAAGGCAGTGGTCTAGGGAAAGGGGAGATGCCCGGCTTGACTATCCTGTCCTCAGCTAAAATACTACCTGTAGTTCCTGCTGCTGCCATCTCTCCCAGCCCTGTGATGGTCTGCACCGCCCGTGATTATTTTCCCATGTTTGAAGGACCGTGACATTAAATAGCAAATGAAAAAATATCATGACAAGTTGAGAGAGAGCACAGAGAGAAAAAAAAAGCCTTATGTTTTAATACCTTTGATGGCATTTTTTTCCTACTTTTTGAACAAGATGCCCTGTTTTCACTTTGCACTGGGCTCTGCAAATTATGTAGCCAATTCTGATTAGAGCTGAAAAATATTCCTTTTATTGGAAACATCAAATTTGAGGTTCCAATTAGGCATCTCTTATACGTGTTGAGCATGCAGCTAGATACACAGTCTGGAGTAAATGATAAAGTCATGAATGAGAGTCATCAGAATATGGATGGCATTTTAAGCCTTTCAAACTTTCCCTGATCATCCACCTACCCATTTGGAGACATGCTAAATTCCACGAGGCATTAGTATGTGTACGGGAGAGCTCTATTGTTTGGCCTTGATCTATCTGAGTTTTGTACTGCCACACCACAAAATGTTCTTCATGTCAACTATTCTTCTAAGTGAGACCCATTTCCATTCTGGAACTTAACAGAGCTGACACATTTCTCATTGTAGTCTTTGCTATCAGAACCTGTGCACTCCGAATTCACTGATGTGTCCAATGTCATTAAGGTTAAGCAAATCACTCCCTGGGTTCTCCTTGTCCCAACTATCAGAAAGGCCACTTTGATCCACTGACCTTCACTTGGTTCCCCTTAGAAGATCTGACTGATCTTCCAAAGCCATTTGAGCCTATGGAAGACTTAGAGCCGGTAGGAGAGAATCACTCTCACCTAAGATCACTCCTGATCCCAACCAACTCTGGTAGAAGAAACTTAGAGATCCTGGTAGGAAATGTCAGGCACTGGTCTAGTCTATTGTGTTCTCCAGTGTAAAGTAGTTACATTACATTTGGAGGGTTTCTTTATTATTATTATTATTATTATTATTACCAAGAGATGAATCTGGAAAGTTAAACACTGTACCTACCATTCCCCAAACTCACTCCGTCAAACCTCCTTTCTTAATTCATCTTTGAGCTCCTATGGCCTTTTGTAGTGTATGATCTGGAGAAAACAAAACAAAACAAATAAAAAAAAACACCTTTTCTGCCAGATTACATAACCTGTAAATTGTTTCTTATACCTGGTGAGTGCTTTTTGAACTCCGAAACTAAGAATTGCCATTTTTCCTATTTGTTTGTTTTCCTGACAAGTCCCCCTAGGAAGTCTGAATGTGGAAGGCCATTGAAGAAGAAAAATACTGACTGGCTACCATCTCAAATTATTACACACTCTTCTTAAAAACTGTTGCTGTAGGCAACAGTCAACAAAACTAAAAGGCAATGTACAGAATGGGAGAAGATATTTGCAATATTTGCAAATGACATATCAGATAAAGGGCTAGTATCCAAAATCTATAAAGAACTTATCAAACTCAACACCCAAAAAACAAACAATACAATCAAGAAATGGGCAGAAGATATGAATAGACATTTCTCCAAAGAAGACCTACACATGGCCAACAAGCACATGAAAAAATGTTCCACATCACTTGTCATTGGGGAAATACAAATCAAAACCACAATGAGATATCACTTTATACCTGTGAGAATGGCTAAAATTAAAAAGAGATGAAATAACAAATGTTGGCAAGGATGTGGACAAAGGAGAACCCTCTTCCACCGGTGGTAGGAATGCAAGCTGATGTAGCCACTCTGGAAAACAGTATGGGGGTCCCTCAAGAAGTTAAAAATAGAGCTACCATGGGATCCAGCAATTGCACTACTGGGTATTTACCCCAAAGATACAGATGTTGTGAAACAATGGGACACCTGCACCCCAACGTTCATAGCAACAATGTTCACAGTAGCCAAACTGTGGAAAGAGCTGAGATGTCCTTTGACAGATGAATGGATAAAGATGTAGTGCACACACACACACACACACACACACACACACTGGAATATTACTCAGCCATCAGAAAGGATGAATACCTACCATTTACACTGATGTGGATGGAACTAGAAGGTATTATACGGAGTGAAATAAGTCAGTCAGAGACAATTATCATAATGGTTTCAGTCATATGTGGGATATAAAAAATAGTGAAACGGACCATAAGGGAAGAGGGGGGAAACTGAATGGGGAAAAATCAGAGAGGAAGACAAATCTTGAGAGATTCCTAATTCTGGGAAATAAAACAAAGGGTTGCAGAAGAGGAGGTAGGTGGGTGGACGGGGTAATCGGGTGATGGGTATTAAGGAGGACAAGTGATGAGATGAGCACTGGGTGTTATATTATGTTGGTAAATTGAATTTAAATAAAAAAAAACGCTGCCATAGAATAAATGTGCCCCCCCCCAAATTCATACATTGAAACTTAATCCCCAATATAATGGTATTTGGAGGTGGGGCCTTTGGGAAGTTATTAGGTCATGAAGGCTCTTATAAATCTCATTTATTGGTACCCCTATAGAATAGGCCCTAGAGAACAACTTCACCCCTTCTATTATGTGAGGACACAGCAAGATGGCCAGCTATAAACCAGGAATGGGCTCTCGCCAGACACAGAATCTTCCAGTGCCTTGATCTTAGACTTCTCAACCTTTTAGAACTGTGAGAAATAAATGCTATTTAAGCCACTCAGTGTATGATATTTTGTTATAGCATCCTGGATGGACTATGACAAGGGTTACTACATCATTAGAGTACATTTTGCAGAAAACACACTTTGTGAATTTCAAACAATAATATGCCAGTATTCTGAGTCACGATGTATACTTTATTTCCCAGGGGGTCATGAAGAAAAAGATTTCTACCGCTTGAAGGGCACCTCTTCAAAACCCATATACCTACAGAGCCAGGTGTCCCAACACTACCTCTAAATTCCCCCTGAGGATTGGGACTAACCTTATTCACTAAAATAAAGATATCTTGGTGAGAAGAGAACAATTAGTTCTGCTTAGCATTTTCAAACCCTTAAGACTATATGGTCCCCTTTGAATGAATAACTATGAGTGCTCAGAATAAAAAGCCTTACTCCGTGGAACTTCCCTCCCAAAGACTGCTGTCAACTCTCTCTCATATGTGACCTCTTCTGATGAAGCTTTCCATAGTGCCTAGTTTCATTGCTGACCTCATACTGCTGACCCAATCCAAGATTTCTCTTCTTAATCACTATTGTTTATCATTAAGCACTTTTATCCTACTAATCATGGAAAACCCTTTATAGCCTGGCCCGGACCTACCAATCCCCTTGGTTAGTTTGGGAATATAAAGCTGTATGTAAGTAAGTTCTCTGTTCATATCATGATATGCCAACATTACATGATTAATCGTACTCTGCCCCTATCTCTAGCACAAACTTAACAACTCTCTTTACTATACTGACTCCTATATATCTTTTATGACTGAGGGCAAATATCATTTCCCTCCTGAAGCCCACTGTGGTATGTTGGCTTAAAATTTGCAAATTTTCCAGTGCTCTTCCTTGAGGGCACTCTGCACATCCCACCCCATTGAACTGAAGAGTACATGTACCCATATTTATCCAAGCTATCAAGTTTCGAGGTGGTCTCCAATATTGCACTTACTTTGATACTACTGCAAATTCAAGGAATTTCCAAAACCACTGTGAAGTTTGATGATTCACTAGAAGGACTTACAGAATTCACTGAATGCTGTTGTACTCACGCAGTTACTACAGAGAAAGAATAAGGATGAAGAATACAGCCAAAGGGGGAGACTCTAGCAGAGCCTGAGAGAGTTCCAAACATAAGGCTACTGTTGTGCTCTGGACCCATGACCTTCTCAGTGTCAAGGTGTAGAAATATTCGGAGAGACACTTAAGCTTTGAGTCCAGAGTTTTTACTGAAACTTCAATACATAGGTGTGATAGACTGAGTGATTACCCAAGTAGCTAAACTCAAGTATCCAAGTCAGCTGATGCTGCACAACCCAAAACTCTCACATGAAAACACATGGTTGGTCTTTCCGTTAGGGCCATCTCCCACCCTACGACCGTCAGGTAGAGGCTAGCACTCACCCTCACCAAAGACACTCCTGGAGCTGAGGGAAAAGGCCAACCCTCTTTTCGGGCTAAAGCTAAATTCTTTACTATATACCGTATATGACTAGCTTTGGCCAGTGACACAGAAGCTGAAGTGATGTGTGTCATTTAAAAAGCCATTGTGGGATTTTCCATGGCTCTTTTCCCTCTATCCTATGTTCCAGATAGGGCTGTTTCATCAGTCTCAGTCTCTAACCACGACAAAGCAAAACCTCTTTCTTTGCCTATTATGGACATACAGCACAAGGGAGAAACACACTTTTGTTCATGTAAGCCTCTAAAGTTTGGGGTTCTTTGCTACTACAGCATAACCCACCCGATTGTAACTGGTATACCTACCAAGAATTCCCAGATTAAATTAGGTACTTCTTTTATTAGGTGGTCTCATAGGACTTGTGTATATGCCTCATGATTTGGTCAAGACAAAGATATGTTGTTACACATCGCTGAATCAGACAGAAAACATGTCCTATTAGAGCTATATAATATTTCATAAAGTGTTATTAGTTGTTAACATTTTCAATTTAAGTGTTCATAAAGAAAATACAAATTTCTAGGTTTTAATAAAAATAAACGTAGAAATTTTGTCAAGTGCCAAATGCCTACAAAGTAACAACTGACTAAGCTAAATCAGTTTACCACGTTTGACAGAATATGTGGTCCCTAGAAGAATGTAGCCCCTAGCAGGCCTAATTAATCCCATTTGTAGCTTGACTGGTCCCTGTAAGTGCCTGAGATTGCAACCTCTTTAAATCAGTTTAACAATTATTAATGAAAGAGGAAAATAGGTAGAAAAGAAAAGGCACAGGGAATTTAATTTCTATTAATAATATTACTCTGTTGAAAACAATTTATAACACACAGAATATAACATAATTTAACTTGTTTGAAATTTACAGGTAATATTAGTTGCTCTAATCACTTAGAGGGAACATTCATTGATCTAATAACAAAATCTCATTAAAAATATGTTTAAAATTGTTATTTCTACTAGCTTTCTATTTAGAAAATAATTTCTACTTTTCTTTTTTATAACTTATTTTATTTAAATTCAATTAGTTAACATATAGTGTATCATTAGTTTCAGATGTAGAGTTCAGTAATTCATCAGTTGCATATAGCACCCAGTGCTCATTATACCCGTACCCTCCTTAATGCCCATCACCCAGGTAGCCCATCCCCCCACCCACCTCCCCTCCAGTAACCCTCAGTTTGTTTCCTATACTTAAGTGTCTCTATGATTTATCTCCCTTTCTGATGTTATTTTTCCTTCCCCTATGATACACCGTTTTATTTCTTAAGTTCCATGAGTAAAGCCATATGATAATTGTCTTTCTCTGACTGACTTACCTTTGCTCAGCATAATACCTTCCAGTTCCATCTACATCAATGTAAATGGTAAGATTTCATCCTTTTTGATGGCTGAGTAATAGTCCATTGTGCATATATACCACATCTTCTTTATCCATTCATCTGTTGATGGACATCTGGGCTCTTTCCATAATCTGACTACTGCAGGCACTGCTGCTATAAACACTGGGGTGCATGTGCCCTGCCCCTTCAATCACTACATTTGTATCTTGGGGGTAGATACCTAGGAGTACAACTACTAGGTCATAGGGTAGCTCTATTTTTAACTTCTTGAGGAACCTCCATACTGTTTTCCAGAGTGGCTGTACCAGCTTGCATTCCCACCAACAGTGTAAGAGGAGTCCCCTTTCTCTGCCTCTCCACCAATATTTGGTGTTTCCTGAGCTGTTAATTTTAACAGGCTAATGGCTTAGTGCCTTAGCTTTAATGGTTCATTTTAGCCATTCTGACAGGTGTGAGTTTGTATCTCATTTTGTTTTACTTTCTTTTATTTTTCTGAATGTGCCTACAACTTTTGGGGCTCTAGATTCAGTTAACTAAGTAAGTAGTTCATTTAATCAATTTGTCTTTGCTGGTAAATAGCACTAGGTTATGCATCTTTGGGCTTGAGAATCCCATTAGGGACTGGTGATTCTACTGAGCACTAGCTGCCTAATCCTACATGCTACAAACCATCAATTAGCCCCAATTTACAGTGGAACTGAGAATTGAGAACTCTTCCATTTTCAGTTTCTGATAAGGACTTTATGGCTCTTCCAGAACTGCACATTATTATTTATTGCATAGTACTACCACTAAATTGTGTGTTTCCTTTAAATACTTATTCCTTAGGACAGCCTTCTTTTCTCAGAATTAAATAGTGTTTTTGCTTCTTATGAGGCATGCTTTAGAAAATAGAGACACCACCATTCCATTTAGTTGATTCTTAATTTGAATATTCAAAATGTGCCCAGTTTTTCCAATCCTGTGTTTCATGAGACGGAAGGGAAAAGTTAAGAATGCATATATGTGGAACCAAATACAGTTTGTGACTGATTACACATTTTGTGAAACAGCTGGAAAATAGAATGTTGATTGATGCCTGGTCACTGTGGTTGTGTGTCCATTGCCAATGAAAATGTAGCTCAAACACACAAATATTTTTAAATATGCTGCATGGGTGTTTCTTTGTTGCCAAAAAGAAAATATGCTGTACAATTGTTATGTAAACCCTTGTGTTATTCCCACTTGCACAAACATTTTGCAGATGTTTCCCCATGAAAACATTCTAAAACTTACACTTGGCTGCCTTTGCATACCTAAAGTTATTCTGCAATAACTATTTTGTTTTGGATACAGCTTATTATTGGGTTTCGTGGTTGAACAAATGAAGGGTAAGAAACATAGAACTCATGATATGGGAAAAAATCTAGCTTATGTTATTGATATTACAGTGCTCTAACAATTTCTTCAATTTCTATCATAAGTGAACATTGAAAATTCAAAAGAAACAAATGCACAGAAAGGAAGGGATGGTAGGTCTCTGAAGTGCTGAAATCAGAGTGACTATTTCAACTATATCCATATGGATCAGTGTCCCCAGATGTCATAAGATTGTCTCACAATCCCCATCCTTCTCCATTTGAGCAAGAACTCTCCTGCTTTGTGATACAGCTTGGCAATGGACAATGAAGTCATAGTAAAGGAGAGGAGAAATTCTACCCCAGAAGAGATTCAGACTCCACAATCTCCACTACCTTCCAATGAGCTCATGCCTCTCCTTTATCTACATACCTAGAATCTAGATTCAAAGTGGAACTGCATCAATGAATTGAGAAGGGGAAACAATAACATAGACGGAGTTTTTAAATTTACTGCACAACATCATCATTATACATAAAGGAAAGAAACTGGAAGCTTTTATGCTTCACTTGAATGATGGGGGCTCACAAACAAAGAATATGCTTACAACCCTTAAAGGCTGTGGTTAAGAATGCCATTTTAAATGAGATAGCCTTGAACAAACAATTCAGATGCTTACAACTTCTGTAACCTCTCACATTTTAATCTGTCTAAACCTCCATGTCCTTGTGATAGTGTGATAGTAAAAATATTAATAGCTAACATTTACTGAGGGCTTACCATGTGTCAGACACTGTTTTATGATCAGTACATGTTATCTCATTTAATGCCCACAAAAATCCTATGGGATTAATCCTATATTCTTATTCCTGTTTTACAGATAATTAAACAGAAGCACAAACAATAAGAATCTGTTTTTATTTATATATTTAGCAAATCCTTATGCTATGTGCTCAGCCTTCTTCTAGGCACTTTAAAAATATTCATGCATAACTATTGAGTAGAACAGAATTTTCTTCATTCCCAAAGTCATGGTCAGTAAGTGGTGGAATGGGGATTTAATCTCTCTCAGCATGATTCTAGAGTGTGCTTTAAAATCACTGGGCATAACCACCTCTTAAGGTATCTATGCAGATTGAAGGGTATCATGTTGGCACATGATAAACACAATTAAATGTTAACTATTAATATTTTTATGAGTTTATTCTGAAGATTATGGAAACTCACTTAAAATGTTGATAAATCAGAAATAATGACGCGAAGGAGACAGAAACCAGGCATGTTTTTAAACCCTGCTCTTTTACTGGGAAATTTTGAAAGCTAGCAAGAAGGCTGGTGGGCTGGAACAGAGTGAACAAGCAGAGGAATAGAAAATGAGGTCAGACAGTTATCCAATCACACATAGCCTTGTAGACCATTATAAAGACTTGCTTTTGTTCTTAGTGAGATGAAAAGCCATTGGTGATATTTGAGAAAAGTCATAAAATGATGTGACTTAAATGTTTTAATGGGATCACTCTGACTGCTGTGTTGAGAAAAGAACAGCAGGGGAGCAAGGGCAGAAGCACAAGGTACTATTATTTCATGAGGCTGAGAGAGGTTATGTAAATTGCCCAGGGTCTGTCAAAGAGTCAGTAGGCATCAAACAGGGTTTCCCACTCAGGCCTGCATGAGTTAACCATATGTGATGCTGAATGGGAGAATGATGAAGACCCTGGATAGGCTTTTAGGTCTTATTGGATCCAGACACAAAGTGTCATGTTTTTCTGAGAATCTTTGGTTTGGAAAAATTACCTTGCACACTTAAAATTTTGATTTTCTTAATGACCAATTATTTGAGAAATATCTATGACAGCTAATACTCTTATCCCACATCTATTTGTAACCAGGTATACTGAGCAACCTGTATCTTATTATTAAATGTTTCTCACCAGATAACTGTTACAGCTATAAAAATTAGTACTGTAACTAATATCAGGTTAAGCCTATTTTGCTGTAAGAGATATTTCCTTTATGATTCCCTAGTAGTAATATCCCATAAGAACAATCAAGCAAAAACTACCCATATAATGTAATGTCTGACATATCAAGGCAGGAAATGTATATCACTTAACTTAATATCTGTTCAATAAATATTAGCTAGACTAATTAATAAATGATGTTAAAAATCCGTCTGAATCCTCAAATATTTAGTCAAAGTTCCTAAGAATCAGCACTGACACTAAACTAATTGATTATATAAAAGGTAGATATAATATCTTTAGTAAAGGAGATAATCTCTGGGAGTTCTGACAGTCAAGTCTTAAAACAGAGACTGAAGGCCTGGAGAAGCACTCAAATTCCTAAAAGGACTGAAGAAAATAATAAGGGTTTTACTAGTCAAGGTGATTAACACTAGCTATGGTAACTCCCAAATTCCAGTGTCTTGAACCCAATTTTCAACTCCCAAACAACTCCAAATATTCAGTGACTTGAACCAAATAAAAATTAATTTCTTTCTAACCTCATAGTGTGATGGGCTAAGGGACTCTCACGGGCAGTTGCCTTGCAAGATGTGACTCAGTCACCCAAACTCCTTCCATCCTGTGGCCCCATCATCTCCTGGGCCTCTAATGCATGAAGAGATAAAAATGTATGAAAGTCCTTGCAGGATCTTACTAGGCTAACTTGGAAAGGAAGACATTCCATTGAGTTATTCTATTGAACTCCATCACAAGGATAGTCTAATTGCAAGAAATCCAAGAAAGGCAAGAGAGTGAGCCAGATTCCTAGGGGAAAGAAAGCTGAAATTTACTTCTAGGGCTAATGGTCAGAAAGTACCTACTTTTTGGTAACACATTTGTTAACATACCGAAAAACTGTCATACCACTTGGTTCGTAGTTGCAACTTAAACACTTTAGTGATCGGATAAAGTAGCTTTTCTCATATACACTCAAATACTTATATACTTCAACTAAATTTACATCAACATTAAACATGAATAGAAAAAGAATAATATAAAAAAATGATGACAGTAAAAGCAGTAATTGGACACAAATGAGAGATACTCAGAGTTGTAAATGACATTTTTGCTTAAATATTTACTTAAACTATTTATTTGAAGGGCCTATTTAACTTTCTATTCCAGCTCAAAATGGCCTGTTCTTAAATTTTCTTTAACACTGCCCTTATAAACAATATTAATTGTCCTATCCTCCGTGTCCTATAAATTTTATGCTTGTCTAATGAGTATACACTTGTGTAAATAGCATTTTAAACTATTGTAGGTCTTATCTTATTACATTGCTTCTGTTTGTTTATGTGTGAACTCCTGAGGGCACAGTAAATATTTTTATTCAGAGTGAACAGTTAATGAATCTTTAAAACATGCAAATATGGTCATGCTGTTTCTCTGCTATAATTCTTCAGTGATTTTCTACTTCTTAATACAAAGTCCTTAAAAAAGTGGACAAGACCCTTCATGAACTGGTCCATACCTAATTCTCTTTCTTCATTCATACTCTATCATTCAGCCATAATAAACTTCTTTCAATTCTTCAAAAGACTCAAACACCTCTGAACTTCTGCAACTGAGATTCCCTCTGCCTAGAATATCTCCCCCCTCCCTTTGACCTGGCTAATTCCTGCTCAACCTTTTAGTTGAGTCAGACATTCATTTGAGTATTCTTCAGGGGGAAGTTGATCTTGCATATCAACTGGTATTTTCACTAAAGTAATACATATGTTGTTTATTATAAATTCTCATTTAATCATGCTTCCCACTTGACTATGTTTTCCATAAAGAAGACATCATTTCGGTTGAAAACCATGATATCTTCTCATACTTATATACCAGTGTCTAGCATATAGTAGTTGTTCAATAAATATCTGTTAAATGAATGAATGAAAAACATCCATTTGGAATTAATTAGGGTTGGTTCAGTCAACATTTATTGAGAGCCAACTATCAACTAAGTGCAGTCTTCCTAACCCTAGAATTTAATTATTTTATTTCTTTTTTCTGAAAACTGCTACCTTCCAGTGCTTATGAGGGTAGTGTATCAAAATCCATCTCATCATCTCCTCTGCACAAAACTCCCACCACCATGAAAAACACCATCACCAATACCCCACATACATATAACCTACAACCACTCAAACCTGCTTTCTCTCCTTATTTCCCTACTTTATCACTTCCTCAGTAACTCAGGCTTAAAAATCTCAGAATCTTTTTTAACAGTTCTCTCAGATCTCATTAGTTACTAAGCCCCATAGATTTGACCCATGAAAGATATCTTGAATTCATCCTTTTCTTTCCAGTCCTACTGCTACTCCCATAGTTCAGGTTCTCATTACTTGTCACCTGATCTAATTCAATAGCCTCCCAGGGTGTCTCTTCACTTTTATTCTCTCCCTCTTCCAATCTACTTTACACATTGCAGCCAGAGTAATTGACCCAAAGGTCACTTCACTCCCCTACTCAAAAACCTTCAGTGACTCCCCATTTTTAACCAAAAAGAGCAGCAAATCCTCAGCCTGGCATTCAAAGACCTATATAATCTGGCCCCAATTTATCTTATCTTTTCCAGTCTTATTTTATAGTACTCCCCCTCATTGTAGCCAAACTGGTTTTATTTTCATTCCTAGAACTTACCTTGCAATTTCTTGCTTTTATGCTTCACTCATGTTCTTTCTGCTAAGTCTGACCTGACTTCCTCCCTACGACCCTGCAGTCTTCTCTCACCTCTCTCTATAGGGAGCTTCAAGTCACACCATGTGGGTGTTTCACAAATGGAATAGATAGAATTTTGTAGTTAGGTAATTCACTTCTGAATATCTTGGTTATAGTGTCCCCTAATTTTTTTCTTTTTCTTTTTAAAACTTCTCTCCATATTTGTTCCATATTAATCATGTATTTTATTGTATCTATAGTCTCATTCAGGAGCTATTATGTCCCCTCTTTCTATTTCTCTATTCTTTTTTTTTTTGGTTCTTTTCTTTATTAAGTTTGTCACACTATAAAGGACTGGAGTAGCTATATTATAAATAATCCATTAATCATTTTCTTGAACAAAATAATACATCTAAATTTTATTTAAGGGAATATTACACCCCCATTTTTTGGTTTGGTTGGCTGATGATCTGGAAGTCTCCAGAGAGTATTTTTAAATTCAGTGAATTATATTTATTGAGAAAAGTGTTACCTCCATGCAGGGGACAACAATGATGCTTAAGATATAGAGTAGCTAATAAATTCATTTCATCCACCATTGCTATAGTCCCTTTCAGCTGTAGTTGTTTAAATGTCCCCAGAAAGGAATACTGCAAAGTGTAACTATCAGTAAATATTATGTATAATATTTTCAGATCTCATTGACCTTAAAATCTGGTCAAATTTTCAAAGTAAAGAGAACTTTGACTTATGGCCTTGAGGAAGTAAATGGATCAGACATAACTTCCTGTTGGAAACAGATACAGAATCCAACCAAACATACAAAATCATTGTTTTCAAACATAAGACCTGCCCAGGGCTGTGATCACTATAACAAGAAAAATGGGGTACATTCTATAGTTTCCCTGACTTTGTGTTTAAAGGCAAAACATGGGAAGGGAAATGCAAGCAAATCATAGAAGCCTTGCAAAGTTGAAGAGACAGATCAGAGTTCAGAAAAGCTAAACTGGCTAGAATTCGTGGGACAAAACATCAGGGAGAAGACAGCTATGCAAATAAAGTGGTTTCATAAAGCTCCTCAGAAGTCTCAATTCTTTTTGGTGAATTCTAAGGTGCACATATACTACTGTGAGATGCCTCAAGGCTGAACAAAAAACTATTAGGAAAAAAACCACTATTGGGAATTGTGAACTGAGCAATTTCAAGAACTTATAGAGGCCTGGAGTGTATTTAAACTTTTTGACCAGCCATTGGGAAGAGACTTACATGAATATTCAGGTTGGTAGATACTGCCTAGGTAACAGGCTGAACTAGCACTAGAATAGTTAAAAACTACACTACACTGCCATGAGAAAACAAAAATAACCCTTAAACGATCAAATTGATGGACAAGACAACTTAACTATTTTCCAAAATAATATTCAATGCTCTTTAAAAAAAACAAAAAATCTAGAAACTCAGTAATGTATTTATAATGTCTAGCATCCAATAAAAAATTACTAGATATGTGAAGAAGCAAAAAAAATAAGACAGTCTTAAAGAGAAAAAACATTTTTAAAAAAGAGACCCAGAATTGACATAGATGATAGGATTAGTAGACAAGAACTTTAAAATAGTCACTATAATTTATTTAAGAATTTAAAGGAAAACATGAATATTAAGAGCAGAGGAATGAAAGGTATAAAAAATGGGATTTATATAACACAAAAATATAATATCTGAAAAGAACTATTCACTGGACATGCGGCATATTAGGTCAGACTGTTAAACATGAAGGCACAGCAAGGGGAGGAATGCAAAATAAAGCACAGAAGAAAAAAATACTAAAAAATGAACAGAGTCTCAGTGACCCTGAGACAATATTGAGCATCTACAAACTAAAAAAATTTTTTTAATAAGTAACGTCCAAGCATTTAATATATTTGATGAAACCAACAAGTTCAGATACAAGAAACTAATCAAATCCCAAACAGAGTAAACAAAGAAATCTACACCGAGGTACATCATAATCAAAATGCTAAAAAGAAAAATCCTTAAAGGATCTAAAAAAAAAAAGGCACATTACAAGCAAAGGGGCAAAGATACTAAGTACTACTGATACCTCATACAAAATAATGTAAGTTAAAAGATAATGCAACGTGATATCATTAATGTGCTGACATGAAAAAAGAAGTCAACTTGGAATTCTACAACTCGTGAATGTATATCATTCAAAAGTAAAGGTAAAATAAAAACATTTTTAACCAAAAAAAAAAAAAAACCCAAGAGAATTATTTTCCAACATACATGCAAGACCAAAAAAAGATAAAGGTAGTTCCTTAGACTGAATGAAAATAATCCAAATGGAAATCTGAATCTCTAAATCATCTGAATGGATTTGGATTCTATTGAGGAAATGAAAACTACCAGAAATGGTAAAAACTTGAAAAATTTAAAAAGGTATTTTTTCTCTTATTTTAAATTACTCTAAAAGATAATTGATTGTTTATGGAAAAAACAAAACCAATGTAACTGAGGTTAATAATATACAGAGATGTAAAATATAGGACAGTAATAGCACAAGACAGAAAAGGGAAGAATAGAACGATTTCTACATTATAGTTAAGTATCATGTAATATATTTGAAGATTGACTGTAAGTAAAAGATAATAGTGGGGATAAAACAGAATACTAAAAATAGTCAACAAATCAGAAGGCAAGAAATGATGAAAAAAATGAGCAAAGAGCAGTAGGTCCTCTAGAAAACAACACTGTAGCCTTAAGTTCAATCATACTGGTAGTCACATTCATTATAAATGGTCTAGACAAACAATTAAAAATCAAGATTCAATTTTATGATGCCCATAAGAAGCTCAGTTTAAATACCAAGATAGTTTAGATGAAAAGTATGTAAAACATTTAACATGGAAACACTAATCGTACGAGAACTAGAGTGAGTGTATTAATATAAGACAAAGTACAATTTACAACAAGAAATATTTTCAGGCATAAAAAGAGATCTTATATAATGACAAAAGTTAATACAGAAGATATAACGCTGAATTTGCATGTGCCTGTGGTTGCCAGCCTCAAAGCCAGCCCCCAGTGATTTTCACTTCCTGAAATCCATACCCTTTTATAGTCCATCCCAACATCATTCTAGAGATGGTATGTATAAGCAAAAACAGGACAGACAGGATATCAATTCTGATACTAGGCTATAATAAGATTTCTGAAAAAATCCCCAAATATCATTAAATTAATTAGCACATTCCTAAATATTCCAGAGGAAATTTAGAAAATATTTTAAACTAACAGGGGAAAATAACAAATAATACTTTGTAGGATTCAGATAAAACAATGCTTACAGAAAATCTTAAAAAAATAAATGCTTATTTTTAAAAAGAGAAGTTAAAAAATCAATGAGTTAGATCTTCCACATTAAGAAGCTGGGAGGAAAAAGTAAATTAAACTCAAGGTAAATGTAAGGAAATAGAAATAGAAATGAGATTTGAAACCAACAAAGTAAGAAGCGAAAAAACAATAGAGAATATCAATTAGGCTAAAGTTAGGTTTCTGAAACAGTCCATAAAATTTATATACACATAGCCAGACTCATTAAGAAAAAAAAAGACTGAAAAAACAAAGGATTCATATTAGAAATGTAATAGAAAATACCACAATAAGTGCTACATAAATTAAAAGGATAATAGGTAATACTATGAACAACTTTACAACAAGAAATTTGGCAACTTATAACCAAATGGACAAATTCTTAAGACACAAAATAAAAATTAGAGAATATCTACTAAATGAACTGAATTCACAATTAAAAATACATCACTCAATATATCACCACGACCAGAAGACTTTACTGGTAACTTTTGTGTGACATTTTGCCCTATTAGCCTGATAGCAAAACCAATCCAAAATCAAAACAGGCAAAAAAGGGAATAAAGACCCATATATTGTTCCCATAAACATCAATGCCAAAATCTTTAATGAAATAATAGCCCACTGAATCCAGCATTATGAAAAAAGAAATACGCATCATGACTAAGTGGGGTTTACACCAGGCATGTTATTTTATCTTTCAAAAATCCATCAATGAAATTTAACATGTTAACAGAATAACAAAGAGCCATAACCAAAATAATAGTTGCAGAAAATGTATTTGATAATATAGTATATTCACTGATTTAAAAATTACTAGGAATAGAAAGTAACTCTTTTAAACTCATAGAATATCTACTGAAAACCTATAGTTACTTTCCTAATTAATTATAAAACGCGGAAAACATTCTCCTTAAGATCAAGAACGACGTAAAGATATCTGCTCTTACCTCAACTTGGTATGAAAGATGCTTGTCAGCGAAATAAGGTGGAAAAGAGACAATGAGGCATAAATATCTGAAAGAAGAAGGAAAGCTTTTATTCACAGACTACATCATAGTTTATTTTCTATATTAAAAGAATCCAGGGAAAATCATCAGAACTAAAAATCAAATTTATCAGGGTGACAAAATATAAATTACTATAGAACAGTCAGTTGTATTTCTATACATCGGGGTGAACAACTGAAAAATTAATCTCAAAGTGTCATTTATAACAACATTAAAAACACAAAATATTTAATCATAGATTTTCAAAAATTTAACAAGACCTGCACATGGACAGTCACAAAACATTACATCTATAAAGAAACAGTCATCTATAAAGAAAATACACAAAAAACATGGAATAAATATTTGTCATTACATTTGGAAATAGAAGTACATGCTTCCTACTAAATAAAGGGAGTCTCTGTGCCCTTCCTTGAGAGCAGAATGGCCCAACCAGAAAAACCTTCATTCAAACCTACTACCTTTTTTATTGTTGTAGTGACAAGTACCCAAAACAGTTTTGACCAAAGTACATAAGTCAGTACTTTTAATCAGACATAGATGATCCAAAAAAAGCATAAAAGAACTTTAGATTATGTCCAAAGGGGCACTCGGCAAACCTGATTTACTTGACATGAAAAATTCCAGGTAACTGAATGCGGGCAATACGATGTGCCCCTTTTATGTTATTTTGTAAAATAATTTCTGAAATTATTTTATCATTTTAAACTGAATTTCATTCTGACACATTGTGATTTTTTTAATGACATGGGTAATTAAGTAAGAGTGATGATTCGGGAGAGCAAATAGCTAGCCGGGATGCAGGGCACCAAAACCACCTGGCCCAGTTACTGCTTGCTGGTCAGCTCCCCAGCCGGGGCTACAGCCTCTTTCACTCATTGTATCAGAACTGCACCTGAGCAGGGGGCCCCTTACAGAGGATGTTTGCAGCTTCGACTGACTGCAGCATTCTTGGCCTTTCAGATGCCAGGCTATCCCCTATTTTTCTTCATTTCTACCTTTCCTGTATAATCACCTCACAATGGAGAAGAGTATCCTAACTATATCACAAGACATAATTACTATTATAAGCAACTTTCTATATCGCTGTATCATTCCTTTTTTAAAAAGATTTTATTCATTTATTCATAAGAGACACAGAGAGAGAGAGAGAGAGGCAGAGACACAGGCAGAGGGAGAAGCAGGCCCCATGCAGGGAGCCCTATGTGGGACTCGATCCCGGATCCCAGGATCACGCCCTGAGCGACCCAGGCGTCCCTACCCACTGTATCATTTCTAAGACTAACTCTAGCTACAACTATGCTTTAATAAGTAACTTCATGATGAACTTCTTGGTTTGAAATTTATACCCATAAAAACCAAGGTTGCTCTTATTTTTTTTGTCCACCATAATCAGAAAATATTACCAATACATGAGTAACAATTACTGTGTTTCTTTGTGATGAAGGTCTCAATTTCATTTTCTTAGTTATATAATGTTTTTTTTTTTTTTTTACATGGGACATGATAGATGAGGAACATCCATACTAAAAGGAAATGTTTTTACACCATGTAAAAGGGGATGCAATATAATTATGTTTGTCGCTCATATTTATGTGCTTAGTATGCCCCATTTTGTACACATACAATATAATGTCATGTACTTTGTAATTGTATTTTATTTTTATGGAAAATTATATATAATAATTTCTGCTCCTTGTTTTAAAAAAGTAAGTGCTGAGGAAAACATTACCAGTGTGAAGAAATTACTAAGTATGAAAAATGGGGGTATGTGGAACAAATATTTACCTATCACAGAAAATAATAGGGCTGTAAGAATATCCTTCATGGGTCTCTCATTATTTGGCACATCTTGTGAATCTGGAATAGACTACCTTTTCATGTATATTTGTAAAATGAATAACCTTGGGTGACAGAGATAGCATCTCTCTCTCTCCAGCTGCCCCTCACGACTCTTTGTCTCTTTCTTTCTCTCTCTCTTAAAAAAAAAAAAATTAAACGTGGAAAAAATAAACTATTCTTTTTCTGCTGGGTTTTATTTCTAAGGAATTTACTTGAAGAATCATAGACTCCTTGACCACCAGAAGGGATTCCTGAATCCTTGCTGTTGGTGAAGCTGCTTCAGCATGAGGAAGGTAAAAAGCTATCATGGTGGTAAAAGATAAGATAACTCAGACCAGAACTGGGGCTGGTATATTTTTGCCTTATGAAGTTGAAATCCCTACAGATAATTCTTTGTTCTAGGTCCTAGGTGAACAGCAATAAAGGGGTTCCTTATTTCCTGTCACATGAAGTGCATCTCAGACGAAGAGCCAAGCTCAGGTTAGTCCTCTGTTCTCCATGTCGGCCGGAGAACAGATAGATGATGGTTATGGTTTAGCCACTCAGTCTGGTGTTTTGTGTTCCCTGGCAAAAAAGATGAATTTAGTGACTCCTGTAAGATTACACATATACTGGGCAACTTGTAAATACCAAGTCACAAACTACCAAATATGTGGGCCACTTTTGCTCCCATTGGCAGTCAGTGGCATCGAGGCCACATGCCCAGGGAACATCCCTGCTCTCCCTACCCCCCGACCCTCACCGGCCACCTGTCACCAACACAGAGATGGGAGGACAGGTGTGCATTCCAGATCCACGCTTTACTAGAACGGACAAGAGGGCAGCAGGCAAGACTTCTGCTGCATCAAGGGACAGATCGGTGTTAGAAAGTATAAATACAAGAAAGAATTGAAAAGCAATAAATATCGGGAGTGCTATTCATGAAGCTATAGATTTATCAACCAGTAAGAAAAATTGTTACCCAGATCAACTTATTTATATATTATCCATAATCAATTAATGTAGAAGGATTCTCTTTTACCGGGTGAATTCTCTGGATTTCTTTTGTTGTGAAGAATTTGTGTAGGGGGATTACCCTAAGGGGCAGGGGGAAACCCATAAAGATTAAGTGATCTATCAATCTTCACTCATGAGTAAGAGAGTAAGCTGGCTGGTGATCCAGTCAGAACTTTGAGACAGAGAGGTTTCTGAGAGCTGCTGCCACACTCGTGAAGCAAATTAACAGAGACAGTTACAAGGAAAGAGAATTTTCTAGATCTTCATAGCATGTCAAGAATTCACTTTTCCCTTTGCCATCTGAAGATAGTACAGATTTTTAAAAAGGATTGTGTTTGGTGTTTCTTTTCCTTTTTCTTCTTCTTCTTCTTCTTCTTCTTCTTCTTCTTCTTCTTCTTCTTCTTCTTCTTCTTCTTCTTTTTTTGTATTTTCAGGTATTGTACTATTTCTCTGAATACAACATTATTCTAAGAATGAATCTTTCATCAGTTTAGATTTGTTTATTCAGATAATTTTTCTTTTCTTTAGTTCTTAATGGAAAATTGGAATTTTGAAGGAAAAAATATCTGAAGTAAAAAGGTTTTTGGCTCCACATTCATCTAAATATCTTTTCTATAATAATATTGTCATTAAGAATTAACACCTGAGTAGAAAATCATTAAAAAATAGTTGGGTACAGTAGAAACTAGGGAAGGTATAAAAAGACTGCCTATTCTTTACCTGTCTTATTTCCCATTTTTTTTGGCCAGTTCAGTTACAGCAGAGTTTATGCAAATGAAAGTTAACTATTCTCTTAGCAGCAAGTAAAAGTTACAATCTTTTACTCCATTATTTATCTTGAAGACAGTCTTCCCACCCACTTTAGGAAAAATGAGACTGTTTTTAGCCCATTTTACTGCAGCATAAATTGAGGTTTTAAAAAAGTAGAATAAATTATATGGGTGATATTAGTGTAAATGTTGGAATTTGAAATTTGACATTGTCTCTGAACTCATAGAAAATTTAACCTCCCATTAATAACACTTAATTGACAACTCTGTAGCACTATTATGAGAATGCACTTGCAATTATATTTAATCTACTATTAAATTCTAACTCATGAATACAGAAGTAACCCCTATTTGAAATGTTAATGATGCTGTTTGTGATATATTATGATATACATGATTCTGGAAAGTTAAATATGTGTCATTCAAGATGTCACACATAAATATAGAAACGAATCTAAATGAATGGTGTTTTTCTAATCACCTACTAAATTACAAATGTATTAAAGACAGATCTTTAAAATTTTCCTTCTAGAATAAAATGTGCATATATTACCTGTGTTTACCATTGTTCCAGGTATATGAATTAATAGTTATAAGACATACAGTATCTGGTTATTTGTACTATGTAACTGAAACCTGCCATATTAATTGTTTCTTTTAGAAATACAGATAATTGTAATCCAATGATTGCCTTTGTTCTAAGCAATGGATTTTAATTACATTTGGAAAATGTAATTAATAATAATTATATTATTACAACTGCACAATATTAATTACAATTACATTATAAAAAGAACTCTAATTCCATTTGGAAAAATAGAAGTGATTTTCAAGCTCAAGGCATTCTTTCAAATCCTAAATGTTTTCTAAAAAATTATTCCTATTCTCTTTGGAGTATTTTTCTTTTTACAATTGATCTCAAGGTGCCCTGAATATATTGTATTTTGACTCAGTATTCAGCTTTAATTTATAAAAGAGCCAAGTCAACCAGAAAACCAGTTGGAAATGTTATTTTTGTTTCATTGTTAAAAGGTGAGGTGTGGTTATTAAAAATTGCTGACTTCATGTATTTCATTTAATCAATTTATCTGAACAACCAATTTCAACAGTGCAGATGGCAGAAAATTTATTTAATGATGGCACTTAAGTTTTCAGGACACCAGCTAGGTGAATCAGTTTGATTTGGGAGGTGTTTGAGGTTATCCCCAGATTCTTAATTTAGGATCTAAAGCTTTGAGGATGATTAAAGAAAAAAAAAAACCTTCATATAAGTGATATGCTCATTTTTATTCGATCTCTTGATTGTTTAGTCAGTTCTAGAGCATTACTAGTTCTTACAACACTTTCACTCTATATCCAGATATCGGACTATCATTTTCTGGATAGAATAACAGCTTCTTTGCAATTCCCTAAACTGTAAATTTTAAACATGAAAATATCCTCAGAATTCCAGGATAGGACATATTTCAGTAATATAGAATTAGGTGGGAAAAGATGATTTTATTTTATTCTGAACAATCCCTGTCTTGGAATTTTGAAAAGATTTCCTCATGGCATAGAAGCCAGAGGTGGATATTAAATATCTTACCAAGTTATGTAGCAATATACCACAAAACCATTATTATATGACCCCAAGGAAGTTCCTAACTAACAGTATAAACAACATAAGAAAAAGCAAAAGAATTCATAAGACTTTAACTTCTGATTCAGCAGGGATTTGCATTTTTAACTAGCACCCTAGTTAATCATGATACATAAAGTTCTTAGCTCTTCTAGAACTACTGATCAAAGTGCTACAGCTATCAGGATCAATGAGAAGAAATGAAGATGTAATAGAAGACAGAAACATGAAATCAAAAACATACTGTCATGATTAACTTTGTTAAAATGGCAATACTACCAAAAGCAATCCACAGAGTACAATATCAAAATGCCAATAGCATTTTTCATAGAATCAGCACAAGTAATTCTAAAATTTGTATGGAACCACAAAAGACAATAGCCAAAGCAATCTTGAGAAAGAAGAGTAAAGCTGGAGGTATCATGATCCCAGATTTCAAAATATGCTACAAAGCTATCATAATCAAAACAGTATGGTGCTAGCACAAAAATCAACACATAGATTAACAGAGCAAGATAGAGAGTCCAGAAGTTAGCATATGTTTATATGATCAACTAATCTACAACAAAGCAGGCAAGAATATATAATGAGGAAAGAGGGGCCTCGTTATTAAATGATGTTGGGGAAACTGGACAGCTATATGCAAAAGAGTGAAACTAGGCTACTTTCTCACACCATATACAAACATAAACTGAAAATGGATTTGAGACCTGAAACCATAAAAATCCTAAAAGAAAACATAGACAGTAATCTCTTACACATCAACCTTAGCAATACTTTCCAAGGTACGTCTCCTCACACAAGGGAAACAAAACCAAAAATTAACTATTAAGACTATACCAAAATTAAAAGCCTCTACACAGAAAAGGAAGCCATCAACAAAACAAAAAGGCAATCTACTGAATGGACGAAAATATCTGCAAATGATATATCTGATAAGGAGTTAATATACAAAATACATAAAGAAGTTACACAACTCAACACCAAAATATCAAATAATCTGATTAAAATGGACAAAGGGCACAAATGGACATCTTTCCAACAAAGATATACAAATGGTAAACAGACACATGAAAAGATGTTCAACATTACTAATTATCAGGGAAATGCAAACAAAACCACAATGAGACATCAACTTGCACCACTCAGAATAGCTAGTGTCAAAAAGACAAAAGAACAAGTGTTGTTGAGAATAAGGAGAAAAGGAAACCTTCATGCACTGTTTCTGGAATTGTAAATTGGTGCAACCACTGCATAAAACAGTATGGAGGGTCCTCAAAACATTAAAAATAGAATACCGTATGATCTAATAATCATATTACTGGGTATTCACCCAAAGAAAACAAGAACTCTAATCCAAAAAGATATCTGCATCCTTATGTTTGCTGCATTATTTATAATAATAAAGATACGAAAGCAACCTAAGTGTTCACTGGTTGATGAATGGATAAAGAAGATACTGATATATATATATATATGTATATATATATATATATATAACCATATATTACTCAGCCATAAAAAAGAATGAGATCTTACTGTTTATGACAACATGGATTAGACCTACAGATTATTATGCTAAATGAAGTAAGTCAGACAGTGAAAGACAAATACCGTATGATTTCACTTATATGTGAAACCTAAAAAACAAAAAAACAAACGAGCAAACACAGAAAATAGAACCATTCATATAAGTGCAGAGAACAAATTGGTGGTTGCCAGAGGGTTGGGAGATAGGTGAAACAGATAAAGGGGATTAATAGGCACAAAACTTCCAGTTATAAAATAAATAAGTCACGAGAGTATAGCACAGAGAACATAGTCAATAATACCTGATAATGCGATTCAGCGATAATAACTACGCATCATGGTGAGCATTGCATAATATATAGAATTGTCAAATCACTATGTTGAACACCTGAAACTAATATAACGTTGTATGTCAAGTATACCTCAATAATAAAAATTTTAAGAAAATACAGGCATGGAACACAGCATTTAATGCATAAATAGAAATCCAGACTTCGAGATGAGAACAACCAAATGTTGAAGTCATCAGAAATCATCTTTATTAAATAAGTAGATTTAAAACCAACAAGGAATCATCTCAAATTCTTATAGGAAAAAGGCTATTCCAGAATTTGAAGATCTGCCATGGCTAGAAATGATTTTTTTCTCACCTTTTTTTCAATAATTTTTCTTGATGATGACCCGACTGTCAAAGATCTAAACTTGAATATGTTTCAAATACTTCTTTGACTTTAACACCATTTCTCTTTGAGAAGAAAATAATTTAAGTGAATATATATACTGGGATATAAAGATACTAATTAAAACACAGTCTATGCGCTAGGAAAAGATCTGGCTATAACGGGGTTCCATTGATTGCCTAGATTGTTGGCTAACTTAACTGGCTAACTAGCTGCCCTCCTTAGCAGCCACACTGCCCCCACAGGACAATTTGGGAAAATTTTCTGAAGTTGCATGTCAGGCAGAGTCAATTTCTAATAATCAGGTAGATGATGAGTAAAGTGTTGAATCTTTGGCCAAAGGTGAATAGGTTCTCATGTTTCTAATACTAGATCCTTCAAGCAGGACTGGCTACCTAATTTGCAGAGCCCAGCATAAAATGAAAATACAAGCCTCTTTGTTAAGAATCTTCAGAATTTCAATACAGCAAGAATAGAACATAAAAACCCAGTGCAGGGCTCCTCTGAGTGTGGGGGCTCCGTGCCATTGTACACATCACACTGACAAAGCCACCCCTGCCACAAACATACAGGAGTCACAAATGTGGAAAATTTCTTGGGATTTTGGAAGGATGACCCAGTTATTATGAAAAAAAAGTGATACAAATGGAGATGATGCATCCAAGAACCAACTAGAAAAGTTGTGATAATTATGTGACTAAAATACATACTCCTATGGCTAGTGACATGTTACATATATTTACTGTGTAAGGGGAATGTTGGGTGGCTTAATAGATATCGCTAATTGAAATGATCCTGAGTAGTATGTAGCATGCACTCTGACTAGTTTCTACAACTAATTTAGAATTCAGCAGAATAATGTGAAGTCTTTTACTACTTAATTAAACTTCTGTAATGCCTGTTTTACCAAGATGAATAAAATACATAAATTGTATGAGGTGACATCTAATGCACACAAAAAAGAGAAATGTAAAAATCAGAACAGTGGGTACATTAAACTGATTCTTAATAATTGAAACCAATTTAATCATTTGAGATTATTTTATTCTAGCTGACGTAATACTGTAGCAGTTATATTCTAATTATAACCTGTTTCATTTTACTCTGCCTTTCTAGTTAATTATTACAGTCAATTTGTAAAATGACATGGTTCCACATTTGCATAGGTCACTATTAAATAAATGAATAGCTGAAATTACTCTAGCATTGAAGTGTCAACTTTGGTAGAAGTCAAGAGGACTTCAAATGTTCTTCTAACACCCCTTAATGTGTTAATGACCACTATTAAACTGCAATTAAAAGGCCAGGAAAAATGCATGAAACAGTTAATAGAAAAATAGCAGAGACACAATTAAAACGATTCTGCATTTTTTTTTTGACTGATAGAAAATAAAGTGATATGCTGTAAGAAGTGTAGTGTGAATCTATTTCCAACTCAAGGCAGAGTTGACAGTTTAATGATAACAAATCATAGGCTGCCTTTTTTGGAAGCACTGAACGTCAGCTTAAAATTAACATCAGTAGTAAACAAGACAATGTGGTGATTTTACCTTGTATTTAAATTACTACTTATTATGGTACTAAATAATAGCTTTAAATAACTTGGTGTCCAGATTACTGATATACAGTCTATCTGTGTGAGAAAAAGAGAGACAGTACTGAAAGATATGTTTAAGTTTTTGTCATCCTAAATAAAGGATAAACGTATGTCTTTGCTGTGCAGTTTTCTTAGAGTTGCCTGTGAAACCTTTCACTTGTATTGTTGTACATTGAAACCCTAACATTGTCATTAGAGCACTTCACTCAGCATAGACTACATTTCCAAGTATCAGAAATTTAGCTTAAGTCAGGAATATGCCAGAAAAAAAAACTTAATTAAAATTATACATAAACATTCAACTTACAAGAAGCATCTCGAAACCGGAAGAGTAGACATTTTAACAAAGGACACACTTGCAAGTTATAAGTAAAGTTTTTTTGTTTGTTCATTTTATCAATTTACTCGGATGTTTTGCCTTTCTCCTGGATTTCATAAAATGTGTAAATCACCTATGAAATTTCTTACCAGGTGTAATTTACTGAGTACAAGACATGGAAACACAAAATGTTTGTGTTAAGGTGTCCTTTAGTACATTTACCTATAGGCACAGTGGCTAACTGTAGTTGTGAATACAAATGAAGGAAGAGCAGGGCACCATGACAGTTTCCAGGGTAACCTAAGTACAGATCTATACCCACGTTTTTCCATGATGATATTATTATTTCAGCCATAACTAGATTTTTTTGCCTTGAATTTTCTATGTTGTCTTAGTTCTATGCTTAAATTCTATATATATATATATATATATATATATATATATATATATGCTTAAATTCTATATATATATATATATATATAGTTCATTATAATTTTAAGCAGACGTACGTCCATGATAAATTCATGGATAACACTGAGTCCTTGGTAATGGCACCTCTGACCACTGACCTTAATTATTGGTGGAATATAGCATTAGTGGTATGCTTTAATGGTGCACAGTATTTTTATACTTTCAATATCAACTACATCAAAAATCACTTGACCCATGTCTAAAATGGGGAAAGCTGGAGTAAGTACTTCATATCACAGAAATGCTTTATAGTGGGGCCCCTGGGTGGCTCAGTTGGATAAGCATTTGCCTTTGGCTCAGGTCATGCTCTCAGGGTCCTGAGACTGACTGAGCCCCACAACAGGCTCCCTGCTCAGTGAGGAGCCTGCTTTTCCTTCTCCTTCCAGCCTGTGCTCTCTTTTGCTATCTCTGTCTCTCTCTCTCATAAAATAAATGAGTAAAATCTTAGGGGAAAAAGATGCTTTATAGTAGCCTAAGAGAGAAACAAGTATCTATTTTACTACTGCAGACAAAAAGTGAAAATTCTTTTGAGACACCAATGTCACGTTCCATATTGGCAGCATAAGCCGACATGCCATTTTGTGGGTTCCTTAAATGCTCGATGACCAGAAGTGGTCAGGAGAACATTTATTAACAGTATGGCATTGACTATATGAATTAAATATCTGAGAGTGAATATTTTAAAAGTGTTATAACCTCCTCTTTAAGAGGTCATGGGAAAATGGATAGGGGCAATTACCACCTACCAACAAAGGGCATTTTAAAAGAAAATTTATTTTTAGTTTACACAGATATTCAAATATCTACCACATAAATTCTGTTGTCTCTAATTTTTAAAAAATATTTTCCTGGTAACTTTTTTTAAAAATTCATTTTCTTACATTATAAGCTTTCCTTAACAGGAAGACTCATTTTTTTTTTCTGCAATTTTAGTCCTAAAATTAAAAAAAAAAAAGGAAAGGAAAAGGAACCATGAAGTAGTTACTTCCATGATTATAACTGGAAACGTCTGAATCAGTGAAACAAAAATGCCTATTTGAATGTCACTTTCCCCATGTACCTAAAATGGCAATTGAAATAAGGTTATGCCATTTTCTGTGTCTCAATCTCAGAAGCTTTTGTTTTCAGAGATGTTTAAATGGTTTAATGAATGGCCTTCATTCCCATGTGTGTCACATCTCAAATGCATATGACATAATGCATCTCAAATGCAAAATGTCATAAAGATAGGAGTAACTGATCTGTATATCTTTTTTGGTAAGGGTTATTCTATGCCGTGACAAAGAGTGAAGATGGGTTGTACAGGAGGTAGTGGTCACACGGCTGGTCTCCTGTGTTCTTTCCAGAACAGGTGGCAAAGGAAAGACGACACAGTGAAGGTATTGTGCTTTGAACTTAACCAAAGGAAAATAACACATGGAGAAAGACATCAACAAAAAGCCATTACTGCAATATGTGCTAACAATCTGGATGAACAGGAAGAGTCCTAATTGCTTTTGGTTTTCAGAATAAGGTATAGTGAGGTGGATATAGTTCCATCCCCAGCAACATCATTTGGGCTCTACAGACTCATTGTAGTTAAAATGTGATTTCTGTTAGGCTTCAAAAAACATTTTTATAAAAGTGTTGGGGGGAATGAGGAAGCATGTCACCAGGCTGGCTCTACTCAAAGAGGAAAGGAAGCCTTTTTTTTTTTTTTTTTTAAGAAGGGAGAGGCAGGGAGGTAGCTGAGGACAGCACATGAAGGTAGGGGGCTGCTGCAATCTGATGAGCTTCGTGTTCCTGGTATAATAATAGGTCACAGTCTGATTATAGATAAGGATAATAATATCAGGACCTTTTTTTGTAGCAACTTAAATGGTCACATACTCATTAGATAAGTCAGGTCAGGTTTGATGAATCAAAGGTGACACAAAAGCAGAAAAGAGGTGCCGGATGAACACATAGGAAATATGAATCAAGATGATAAGCCAATGTCAGAAATGCCAGAGGTGCAGGTCCTCAGAATTAATTATTTATATCACAGAGATTGGCAGGAATACTTAATTATCTAATGACCTTCTAGAGTCTCCTTTTATATCCGACCATGGCTGAGGTAGGGGTAGGGTGGAAGAAGAGCCTGTGTATTTCCCCTTAAAACCTCCTCACATGATTCTTTTTATTCTAGAAAGAAACTGGACTTTAAACCAACAGCAGGACCAACACCAGAAATAGAGCCTCGATTAGAAGTCTTTAGGGCAAGTTGAAAAGTTCAGTTTTGCCCACTTACTAGTATACACCTTGCTTGAGAAAGATCTGAGACAATGAAGAGATATCTAGTCTATCCCCAAGCAACCAAAAACTGTAGCCTTGATAAGCTGACTCCAAGAAAGAAATAGCATAGGTATTGGGGGTGGGGAAACCTTGATAAGATTCAATAATCAGATGATTCATTTCCATAAAATGATGCTTTCATAGAGAATTGTTCTTCAATAGTTTATTCTCCAGACAGAGCAGCCCTAGTCAGGGTACAAGATGCCCTCTACAAATGCAGGTTTGCTACTGTTCCTTAAGATGCATTAAAAAAAAAAAATAGGGATCCCTGGGTGGCGCAGCGGTTTGGCGCCTGCCTTTGGCCCAGGGCGCGATCCTGGAGACCCGGGATCGAATCCCACGTCGGGCTCCCGGTGCATGGAGCCTGCTTCTCCCTCTGCCTCTCTCTCTCTCTCTCTCTCTGTGACTATCATAAATAAATAAAAAAAAAATTAAAAAAAAAAAAAAAAAAGGTTGGGCATGCTTAGGGCAAAAGTGTGAGGGATGAGTTCTCTCTATTGGGGGTCTTTTTAACCAAATATTTTACATTCTTTCATAGAATTCCTTATATATTTCCCATTATAATTTTAAAGACATTTTCCTTTATTCAATCACTTAGCAAATACACATAAATCTTACCTCATATAAACTGCATGGTAAATATCAAAATGATGGGCATTAAGGATGTATCAGGCAGGAGGTTTTCCTCACTTAAGCAACTAATAGTGTCATCTAGAGTCTGACAGCAGAAGTTAAAAGCACAAGAAAAATCCCACACGAACAGACATAGCACAACAAGTGCATTATTAAAGTTCAGAGGAAGAAAATATTACTTCCAGTTAGCTGGAATCCAAGAAGTTTTCAAGAAGCTGATTCTTCGTTAACAGGCAAGTTCAGACACATCCGAGGCGAGAGGACAGCATTAGGGGAGTGGGGACAATGCAAACAACAGCAGAGTTTTAAGCCCAATTTTGCTGGAGTCACAAGGATACAATTCCCCACTTCACTGGTGTATTAGGTCAGAAAGGTAGATTGGGGCCAGATTATGGAACTTTCTTTGACAGGCATGGAGGGAAGGTTCAGGAGTGACACCACCCGGGCTGTGTACTGGGAAGATGTACTTGGTGGTGAGGATGGTGGATGGCTGTGAGAAAAGACTGGAGACAAAAGAGAAGTTAGGAAGATATTTGCATATTAGAGCTACACAAAGCATGGATCTGGAAATGGCACGTTATTAGCATACTCACTTAAGGGAAGCATTTTCATAAACCCTCCTTTGGAGTTGCAAGTGTTTTCTTCCCCTCTGGCTGGCTGGTTTAGAAATTACCCTTGCATCAATTGCCTGGCAAGCTTAACATCTTCAAGCAGTTTCTTTTATATATATATAGTTTAGCTCACATACATATAAGCTCAATTATTTTTTGTGTGTGATGTAACTGATTTTAGCAAATGTTTTCAAAATATTTCATCATATCCAAAACACTTCATCACTTTTAAATAGTAAAATATTTAATAATTACAGTTATCAACACAACTCAGTTAGCTTGCCGTTCGTTTTTTAAATCTTTTGTTCTAATTTTGAAAAATTTCTAGCTTGAGCATTCAGAATAATTCGTTTTTTGAAATTAGAATTCCACCTGTCTTCAAAAATGTTTGGGAAAATACAGGATAAAATTAAAACGTGTTTTAAACAATGGGTATAAAAAGAGCAATATGGAAGGCTGAACAGATCAGAGAAATGAAATCTAGTAAGACACAGAAATGATTATATCAAGAAAAAGGAAGAGGAGAGAGAAAAAGACCTGACACACATTGCAAAACTTCTTGTATTGTAGGACTGGCCATTTTCTAGGATGAGGCAAATGACTTAATTAAACTAATTTAAAATGTTTTTATTGTTAGGCCAATTGAACAGCTAACTCAGGAGAAGGGAGAAAAAAAAGAGCAAAGGAAGAGGCGTAAGGATAGATACAGAAAAGAGAATGAAAAAGAAACAAAGAATGTATTAACAATGGAAATGCGAAGAGACAACAGAGAAAGGGAGACAGAAAGAAAATCGCTGAAAAGATGGCATACACATCCTTTTTGCATGCACGGCAAAAGGTCAAGAGTATGCCCAAGTACTCAAGCTGGAGAACTCTGGGGAGGTTCAACTTGAAATACTGCCACACTAATTAATGAACATATTTTTAAACACTGCAAAATTATCCTTTTAAAATGCACTTAATGTAATATGTGAAAGTCTACGAAAGTCTGATTCTTAAATTTTTCAAAATGCAAGTTTTAATCAGTCTTCTTTCCATAAGACACAGTTTTATTATTCATTTAGAACTATTATTCTTTCTGCTTAATTTTTGGAGGGAATGTTTTTAAGTCGGCAGTTGTTTTGAATACATTAATATGAGTCTGTTGCTTATATTATTGAAACAGTAACAAGATTCTAAACAAAAAATTTAATTGTAAAGTTGAGAAAAATGCAGATCTATTTAAAGCTGAGATGACAGTTGTTGAGCATTGTGATGTATCATCTTGACATGAACTGAATGAGGTAGATTAGTGACTGACACTAGCAATGTCAGGATTTACATTACAGCACACACAAACTCCATGGAAATACACTATTAGCACCCACAGTAAGCAGTGATGAGTAATGAGATAAAAATTGACAACGTCAATAGTCATAAGCCCTCACAGTCAAGAATAATGAACTACACATGTGTACATATAGGTGTATATTCATAGATATATACACAATGAAATATCCTACCATCAAAATTAAATTTTGTGTAGCAATAAATGCTCTGAATATACAGGTGATAAAATTAGTTTGGGTGTAGATTAAATGCAGACTATGTTTGCCGCAAAGCACAATGACACAGAGAATGTTATAATAATTCTTTAGAGATAGGGAGATCTGAAATACATGTTTTTCCTACTTTGTATTAAAAATGACATAAAAAACCTATTTTTATTTTTCTAACTTTTTCTCTTTAATTTATGCTGTGCTAATTAAGTTAACCTTTTGCACACTTGATCTAGAAATGTTCTGCACATTAAATACAATGCTTTCCTTCTACTGTAGCTATCTCATATTTTAGAATTTTTTGTAACTTAGAAAAAATGACATATCTGCCTCAGAATTTTCTTTGGCAATTAGATGTTATAAAAGAAAAATGTATCGGGTCTTTTTTAGTACCATTTAGTTAGTGATTATTAAGCATGCAAAAATTTAAGTGATTTTAGTGCATGTTTAACAATGCTTTGTAAATCATTGTTATGGGAGGTAAAATTAAACATTTGGTTGTGGGGGTATATACAGACTCTCTTTGATTTGTGTTTTTTTTTTGTTGTTGTTGTTGTTTTGTTTTGTTTTGTTTCCAGGAGGTATTCTTATATTATTTTCCCATTTAATTCTTTATTTTTTTAGAAACAAATATGAAAAATATTGTAGACCCCCTCTCTGTAGTTGCTAAGGCATCTGAGGTCGAGGAATTTCACTCAGCTACATGGATTAGTGACCTCTGCACCAGCAAGCTTAGAAACCTAATGTAGAGCCAGAGAGAAAGCAGGGGGCGTGGAGAGAGACATGGCTCAACAGCCCTATTCAGTGATATGTAGGGTGACAACTGACAGTGGCTGGTCTCTGCAGTGGCAGTGAAGGGCACATCCGAGGGAGTACAGTCTAACCACCAGTAAGCTTTAGTGGATCAAAATGAAAGATGGTGAGGAGAGAACAGTGGGAAGCAATCCAGATAAACCAAAGAGGCATTCAGGTTTTGGCAGCTGAGAAAAGTAGATTGCTGAATCTTTAAATTAAAAAAAAAAAAAAAAAAAAAAAAGATTGTTCCAAAATCTTTTTACTTCCTCTCTATGGTGAGTAGTGGAGTTTCTAGGCTATCAGAGGAAAAATAAAAAATTCATAATGACTTAACTAAACCAATCTCTCTCTTTTACACACACCCAACACACATGGATTTATCTTTTCTATTATTTGCCCTTAGATTAAGATTTAATTAATAAGTATATAAAAGAAATCAATGTCTTTTTCCATGTTTGAACCTGTTTTTCTTTCTTTCTTTCTTTCTTTCTTTCTTTCTTTCTTTCTTTCTTTCTTTCTTTCTTTCTTTTTCTTCCTTTCTTCCTTCCTTCCTTCCTTCCTTCCTTCCTTCCTTCCTTCCTTCCTTCCTTCCTTCCTTCCTTCTTTCTCTCTTATTAGTTTTTTTAGCTTTAGTACTATATTTCAGATACTATGGATACTTCTATTTTCATACTTCTATATTTATATTTATATACTTTTATATTTCTATTTTTATTTATACTTCTATTCATATATTTATACTTTTATACTCTTATTATATATTCTGTGTATATATATTATACATTTACAATATAGGAAAAAAATCTCAATCTTTATATATAAAATGTAAATTATCTGAACCAAACTACAGTTTTTACACTCACTTCATTGCTGGACATATATATGTATGTGGGTAATACACATTTTATATATTCATGCATAACCTCTGGCTCCTGCCTATATTTGTTTTGTAGATCTAACCTTCAAAATGAATCCAAGGCCTGGTTCAGATCTCCTGCTGCAAGAGACTTTGATACATCTGTTTTTAGCAAAGCTACAAAATCGGTTTGATAAACACATAAGGAAAGCAACCTATAAAAAGTTAAACATGTTAACAAAGGGAAATTAGGAATAAATGAATCATTCTTAAAAGCTGGAAATGGTGGGGCACCTGGGTGGCTCAGCTGAGCATCTGATTCTTGGTTTCAGCTCAGGTCAGATCTCCAGGTCCTGAGATCTGTTGGGCTCCCCTCAGCACAGAATCCGTTAGAGATTCTCTCTCCCCTTCTCCCCCTGCCTCTCCTGCTCATGCTCACTCAAAAAAAAAAAAAAAAAAAAGAACTTGAAAATGGAAAGAATGTAAATATACAAATGTATTACATTTCATAATTGAAAGTATTTTTTATAATATGGAAAGGCATATTTTCTACCCATTTAGATTTTTTTGCATAGTTCTTTCTGTTGCTCAAGAAAATATTCCCAGTATAATTTTTAAGTTTTCCAATACTTCTGTTTTACTTTAAAGTCAATTTTATGAAATACCTAATGCTGACGTTGCTCTCCACATTGGATTGATTATCTAGTCTAAATAAACTTTAATTGAGCCATTTAAAATATGTGCAACTTCTGTGAACTAAAATATGTGGGTATTTTTTCTTATTAGTATTAGCTTATATGTTCTTTTTTATGTGCAAAGTGCATATTTTTATAGTCAACCTTTAATCATTTTTTAAAATAACAAACAAACAAGACAGATTTTGAAAATTATGAGATGACAGTATTTGTTTTTTTTAACGTATCAGAATTACTGAAAGTGCACTTATAGAGCATTTTAGCAGGTTTAGCAATAAATAATAATCATCTAAGTTTTTAAATTCATTTAATTTATGATTATTTGTATTATTAACCTGATATCTTTCAGGAATTTAAGAAATTTTCAGCTTGTATTATTTCAAATATATTTAATGAACAGAGAATTCTTTGGTGAATATCAAATTGACTATTTGATATGATTTTTTGTGTTCTCAAAGTTAAAACAGAAATAGCAAAAGAAGACAAATTGAAGTATTTTTAAAAATTCCTAACTTTTATCCTCTACTTGTGTAAGACATTGTTACTGTTTCAGTTCGCTTTGTTTTGGTTTCTCTAACAACAGATTTTAAGGTGTGTAATTATTATTTGAAAGAGAAATGTTTCAGCTTCTAACAGTACCTCTTTGTTTGTGTGTGGATTCTCTTATATATCAAAAGTGCATCTTTTCACTCACTGACTGGAGCCAGCCAAGTACATTTGTTTTTTTGTTTTTGCTTTTGTTTTTTTTTTTAAGATCCCATTTATTTATTCATGAGACACACACACACAGAGAGAGAGAGAGAGAGAGAGAGAGGCAGAGACTCAGGCAGAGAAGCAGATGCCCTGTGGGGAACCCAATGCAGGGCTCGATCCCAAGACCCCAGGATCATGCCCTGAGCCAAAGGCAGACGCTCAACCATTGAGCCACCCAGGAGTCCCAAAGTATATTTCCTTCTTCAGAGGAACTCCGATGTGTGAAGATACTCATAGGAATATATATGTAAAAAAAATTTTTTTTAAGGAATACATATGTACATGTGGTACAGGTGAAAGTATAAATGTGTGTGTGTATGAAATAAATCCTAAGTGACTTCAACCATAGCAGCATTCATCCAGTCTGACACACTAATTGATGCACTAGGATGATGCACACTACTATTTCTGTTTTTTCCTGGTCCTTCCCCAGTTTCCAGTGGTAAGTCCAGTATTCAGATCTTCTGAAGAAAAATATTTATTTTAAATGTATTACACAGACACTGTTCTTAAGCAGGCAGTATTCAAGAGAGTTTTGTTTCTGTGTTTTCTATTTCTACATCTAATCTTTTCAGACTTTCTTCTTCGGAGATATTGAAAAATTACAATGTTAACAGTTACTATTCATGTGTCATACACAAGGCTAAGCATTTTTTATGCCTTTTTGTATTTAATCTTTAATCACAAATTCATGAGTTAGATATTATTATCCTCACCTACCAGAATGGTTAAGAAATCACCCAAGGTCACACAGCTACTAGGCGGCCCATGCAGATCTCAAAACCAAAGTTTATTGTCTAAGTGTTCTAATAAGTGGCATATGCCAGCAACAATTGGAATTTGCCCTCCATAATTTTTAAAAATATTTTATTTATTTATTCATGAGAGACACAGAGAGAGAGAGAGGCAGAGACACGGGTAGAGGGAGGAGAAGCAGGCTCCATGCTGGGAGCCTGATGTGGGACTCGATCCCGGGACTCCAGGATCAGGCCCTGGGCTGAAGGCAGACGCTAAACCATTGGGCAACCCGGGTTTCCCCTGCCCTCCATAATTTATAACAGGAATGCTTTTTGTTCTGATGGGGGGGAAAGAACGAAAAGAAAAAAAAACGAAAAGAAAGAAAAAAAAAGAAAAGAAAAGAAAGAAAAGAAAAGAAAAGAAAAAAAGAAAAAAGAAAGAAAAGAAGATGATCACTGTATATAAGATAGGGCACCAAAAGTTATTGCTTTACTTCTCTCCTAAGAATCAGCTATTAGGCACACATTTTTGGATTTAAAGTTCATGGTAGGGACACGTGGATGGCTCAGTGGTTGAGCAGCTGCCTTCGGTTCAGGGCATGATCCCTGGGTCCAGGATCAAGTCCCACATCGGGCTCCTTACCAGAAGCCTGCTTCTCCCTCTATGTCTCTGCCTCTCTCTCTGTGTCTCTCATGAATAAATTAAAAAAAAATCTTTAAAAAATAAAAATAAATAAAGTTCATGGTAATATATATTGCATATTGTGTAAATACATAAATATAAAAATAAACTTATTATGGAAGACATATTCCTAATGGTCTCAGAATTGAGGGTTAGATAAGAAATTTAGAATAAAAATACATAGTGTGCTGAAATGTATAATTTATCTAGGAATCCACTCAGTAGAATCTGTTTTCTAGTGTGCTTTACCAGATTTTACTTCTCTTTTCCCAAGGTATCATCTAAATAAGCAGAATTCCTATTTCTACAGCAAATAACAAAGACAGCAAAAAAACCAGTCCCAAAAATGTGTAGACAAACCCAATTCATTTATGGATTAAAATTAAGTAACTAACAAAAAGGACAAATTGCAACCTATTCAAAGAGTTTGAAAAAAAGCGCAGTACGCTCGAATTTACATTTAAAATTTTCCTGTGCCTACTGCATGTAAAACACTGTGCTAGTCTTCAAGAATGCACTGAAATTTAATATTAACACACATAAAAATGTTTTTAATTATATTTAAATTTAAGTTTACTGCAATCTTTGAGGGCAGATTTTCTAATTTTCCAAAAGCTTCAAACAATTAGCAAGCAATTCAGTATTTCAATATGCCAACTTTTGCTACGCTTCAGAGAACTGCTTTAGACCTCTGAAAGTTCGTATCAAATGGTTGTGTAGCAGAACTCAATTTTTGAAATATTTCTCTCAAAGAAACTGTCCTTAAACATTATATCATATGGTACTCAGTGGGCAATGTCCCCAACAATTCTCCTTTTGTGATAAAAGTTATTATCACGGTTGCTAGATGCAAAAACACCTCGAGTATTTGGGGCCTCTACTAATTAATTACTTTGATCAAATTCAAGGTACAAGGCACTTTGTCATTTAGCATATACACTTTGCCTAGGTTTTAGCCAGATATTCACTGTAGACACACCAGCACACTACACTGAGGAAAATTAAATTTCATCTTGTACTAAAAATATTTTTGCTTTCTTAATAGCCATCTGTTTCAGTACTAAGAGTGTTCATCCTTTTTTAAAAATTCCGTGGCTTTTGACAACCCTATTTTTTTGGTGAAAATTTTGATCTAGATAGAAAATAATTTAAAATTTTTTTTCCTGGTTAGCCCAGGTGGCTCAGTGGTTTAGTGCTTGCCTTCAGCCCAGGGCATGATCCTGGAGACCCGGGATCAAGTCCCGTGTGGGGCTCCCTGCATGGAGCCTGCTTCTCCCCCTGCCTGTGTCTCTGCCTCTCTCTCTCTCTCTGTGTCTCTCATGAATAAATAAATAAAATTTTTAAAAAAATAAATTTTTCCGTTAAAAAATTTATTTTCCATTAAGAAAATTCATTACCATCATTCTCTTTTTATATATACACGAAGCCACGACACAGCAGGAGTTGGGAGTGGAACTTCAACAGTTTCAACCTAACAGTAGCGCAAGCAGTGCTGGCATTAGAATTTGAAGTTGTCAATTTTACCCAATTTTTACTCCATTCCTTGTCCTAAAAAATAATCAATAACTTCGAGCCAAGAAAGAAAACAATTTAAGACTATTCCAAATAACTTCTCCAAACTTCTGCAAGTTATTCAAATATTAACTACATGCTTGTTCTGCTTATTGTCCTTTAGCAGTGCTTAAAATAATATGGTTCTGCATACTGAAGTGTGAGAGATTTTTTAATTTTTGTTTTTTCTTAAATACAACTAAAATATTTTGACAAAAGAAACAATTTTCCAACTCCAGCTATCAGAGTAACAAAAGGTGGTCCATACTTGTGTGCTACTGGTTTAGATATAGCCCACAGCTACTAACACTGATGCGTATGGCTAATAAGAAAACACACCTTTATTGTAGGTAAATTTACACTGTTCTGTGCCAGTGTTGGCAAGTGCATCTAGTAAGAGACAGATGAGCTTGGCTAACAATGAAAAACGGGATAGGATTCCACTGACAGGAAATAAAATGAATAATCTTATTTTGGGTTGTCAGGATAAACTTACTTGTAAGAGATGGAAGCTAAATAATTTTTCTCTTGCTTCATACGATATTCACAGGCCATTACACAAAATAAAATAATCCTGTTTTCCTTTTACCTTATTTGTTCATAAGCATTTTAATTGTATATGTCTTTAGTAATATACATCTTCGCAACCACTCTTCCCTTCTCTATCACAGTTATACCTCCCATGATGGAACACCTGCTGCGTTAACCTCCCAGCCACCCTGCCTGGCAGATATTTCCATTCCCATTTCACAAACGTGGAAGCCAAAGTTCCAAAGCCCCATGTATGCATCACATACATGGTCAGAGGAGCAAACAGCAGTGGACACAGGTATGAATCCAGGTCCACATGGTTCACTCCATGGACCACAGTAACTCCCTCCAGCTCACATCACCCTCCTTCCTTTGTGTGCTCAGAATCTCATTTGGTCTTATTAACAATAAGGTGAATATTCTAGGGGGTAAAATCTGTATGTCTAGGCCTTAGCACAGTGCCTGCAACTTTATAGGCAGTCAATAAATGTTAACTCATTATTACAAGCACTGCAAGAATATTAGTTAATGTCTATCTTGTTCCATACCAATACCACCCACCCGTAAGGCTAATTAAACTAATTCAAGTTAAGATATGAATGACTGTTAAACATCCTACTTGCTGCCTGCCTCCCTATTAACTTTATCTGCAAAATTTCCAAAGGAGTTTTTTCAAAGTAGAACTTAGTAATCCGATGATTATCTGATTAATAGTAGGTAAGATAATAAAGGGAAACAAATAATTTAAGGAAATCATGGCTAAAATTATTTGGGATAAGGGGCAATAAAGGAAATGGTTGAAATAATGCTACAAAATCACAAAATCCATTTTCAATTAAGCAATTTAAATGAAAATATATCTGTAGACATGCAGTGATGTATCTATCTCTACACATATGTATATATATGTGTATATACACACATCACACTGGAGATCTCTCTATACACACAGACATCCACTGTATGTATAGATGTGCACAAACATGTTATATCGCAAGTACATCAATATGTGTGTAACAGCATATGTCAAATCACACATATGCATATAAGTACTTGTTTCTGCACATATATCAAAACCTATAATCATTCGGTCTTGGATTCAGGTATGCCACAAATCAGATCATATCCTTAAAACAAGATTAATGTAGCAAGATCTATTGTAGCACTGATAACAAGGCAGCAATCTACGAGTTTGGATGAATCCTCAAAATCAGTGTTAAAAAGACTTTTTACTGACTCTATTTTTTAAATATAATTTACTGTCAACATTTTATGGCATTATTATTATTATTTGGGGGGCATTATTATTATATGCAGGCAATATAAACATTTCTTGCCATCAAAATGTAACGTTTTATTAACATTCCACATGTTATAAACCAAATCTACTTGTATCAGATATAATATTGTAAATTTAAAGTGAAGAGAGTCCTGTTTTTGTTGACAGAATTTGTCCTGTAGCCTTGGGTTTCCAGATGGAGGTGTCACTCTGAAAGTCATCACTGGAGGATTAACGAATTGCATTGAAACCTGTATCACTGTTTTCTTGATACTAAGTATGTTTTGCTTATTTTATTTAAGATATATTTTATTTATTTTGGAGAGAGTGTGTGCGCAAGTGCAGGGTAGAGGCAGAGGTACAGAGGCCATGATGAGGCTCCCTCTCATGACCCTGAGATCATGACCTGAACCAAAATCAAGACTTAGACGCTTACCCATCTGCGCCACACAGGCACCCATTTTATTTATTTTAATGAATTCTGTACATTTCTAAATCAAACTGCTTTGATTGGAGGTGAAAGTTGGATACGCTCAGACAAAACAAAAATATTTTCCAATAAGCATTTTAGTTCCTAGAATTCAGAGTAAAAATTTACACCTCTATCATCATACAGCATATTTGCTTACATCATAGCAGCATATTTGCCTGTGAGGTTTTTCTTCCAGTTTTGCTTTTACTAACTATACAAAATTCCATCTAAAAACATAGGAGAGTTAAGAAAATACTTCCTGGGCTTAAAACTAGACAACATCTTGGGTATTTTGTGAACACAGAACTGTGAATCACAAGTGGGATCTATGTTGGAATATTCATTTTTTCCAAATAATAACATAGACTCAGGGAAAACAGTTTATATCCTAGTTTACTGTAAACAAGGCAGAGCAACTGCTAACAGGTCACCTTTTTTCTTTCATTTTAAGTCAAAAGAGTCATATGTTTAAGAAAAAAAATTCAAGAAGAGTCGAAATAGTAAAGACCACTACAGAATTCTGGATCAAGCAACTGTATATTAAAGGACATTTAGAGGGATCCCTGGGGGGCGCAGCGGTTTAGCGCCTGCCTTTGGCCCAGGGCGCGATCCTGGAGACCCGGGATCGAATCCCACGTCAGGCTCCCGCTGCATGGAGCCTGCTTCTCCCTCTGCCTGTGTCTCTGCCTCTCTCTCTCTCTGTGACTATCATAAATAAATAAAAATTGAAAAAAAATAAAGGACATTTAGAAACTGATGAATGGATGGCTGGATGGATTCATTGATTGATCAAATCCATGGTGCACAAAAAAAGGAAAGAAAGGAGGAAGGGATCATATAGTATGGTTTTGAAACTTCTGGTAAGTTTAACAGTAGATTTATATTACTTAAGTTAGAGATGTAAAACATCATAAGGTAATTTTTCAGAGTCTGTGTTTTTAATATATTTAAATTTTAGGGAAAAGACTGAAGTTGTAATTTGCACAATATACCTTTCAACAGACTTTGCTCTGGAAAGATGCTGGGAAAAGTTCCTATTTCCTATATTTTTCAAATGGACATTTCTTAATCATCGATCAATATACAACTGTGGCTTTATCATTTTCAAGGCCTGTATTCATTATGTTACAGAGATTTAATAATTTATTTCCTCTGCACAAAGGCCAGGTTAGTTATGGAAACTACCTGAATGAGGGCAGTCAAACTTACAAGGTAGAGTGGCCATTAGGATCTTTCCATGAGAGAAAATAAATGAGGGGGGAGTTAAATGAAAGGGGAGGGTAAGAGAGAAGCAAGGAGAAGTTCGTGTTTGTTTTAATCCTTGGAAAAGAAGCTTACCTAGGTTAAAAAAAAAAAAAGTTGACACTTCAATACAAGAGAAAAATCATTTCTGGATCATTGGGTGAATTAAAATTAAACTACGTTTTGCTGCGGCCGCTAGTCAGCTCTCGTGCAGCATCAAGTGGGAGTCTGCAATCAGAATAGGGGCTGTGGGACCACCTTCCCCTGGTTTCCCTTCCTGCTGCCCACTTCTCTTACCTACTTCTGAATATTTCTATCAAATATTTTCCACTCCTTCCCTCCCCTCCTTCCTTCTTTCTCTCCTTCTCTTGTCACTTCAAGCTCCAGGGCATTCACTTGTTTAGAGCAGAGTCCTGGATGGCGGCTTCATACTGGACTCCAGCTCTGTGGTCTCTCTTAGCTCATGGCCCAAATCCAAATGAAATACGCTGGTAGCACTGGCTAAGTTTCACCGCTGTCTGCTCAGTCGCACTATCACCTCTTATAATTAGCAACTTATCCTTCACTCTTCTCATGTTGTCACCTTTGCCATTCACCTCTCTCCATTTTCTCGTGAAGACCATTTATAAGTCAGTAAATCAACATTTATGTGGACATTTTTTTATGCAGAAACTTCTGAAGATGCCATGAA